>NC_090737.1:120881726-121021521 GCF_036898095.1 Palaemon carinicauda | reverse complement strand
AAGTAATATATAAAAATATAGGCTATAAGATATTCATAGATCAGTAACAATATTAAAATACATGTGTCGTATATATACCATGCAATTATGTCAGAAGTTCCACCAATTCAACTGCCACGCTCGGAAGATCATTCCCTAATCTGGCCACAGCTGGAATAAAACTTCTTCTTTACCCATGGAGTTAACTATTGCAATGCAATTGTTCAGTGGCTTCCCTCCTCTTGTTAAGGGTAAAAGAGACTTTTTAGCTGTGGAAAGTATCTCTTCTAGGAGAAGGACACTCCAAAATCAAACCATTGTTCTTTGGTCTTGGATAGTGCCATAGCCTCTGTATTATGGTCTTCCACTGACTTGGGTTAGAGTTCTCTTATTTGAGGGTACACTCGGGCACACTATCCTATCTTATTTCTCTTCCTCATGTTTGGTTAAAGTTTTTATAGTTTATATAGGAAATATTTATTTTAATGCTGTTACTGTTATTAGTATATTTTATTTTTTCTTGTTTCCTTTCCTCACTGTGCTATTTTCCCTGTTAGAGCCCCTGGGCTTATAAAGCATCTTGTTTTTCCAACTAGAGTTGTAGCTTAGCGAGTGATAATAATAATATTAATGATAACAATCGTATCCCTTGCAGTATTTAGCTTTATGATGGAGAAGGCACGACTGTTAGAATCAAGTACATACTTATATCTACGTAGCTTACAAGTTGGTACAGTCTGGGAAGATTTTATTGCAAAGGATGGGGTCACTGAAATCTTAAAAAGACTTTCTCAATAAGCAATTTTTTAGTGTAATAGAAGAATAAACATAACAAATGTGTTTCTCGTAAGTAAACTTGCAATCATGAATCAAATATAAAATTTTGGATTTGTAAATAGATAAAAAAACATTATTAATACAAAGTTCTGGATGTTGTAGAGCCACTTCTACTCATCTTACTTACAATTATACTTTGAGTTTTAATAGGGTTCAATTTCCTTTTTCTTTGATTAAATAGAGAGATATAAACAGAATTAGAATTTACAAAGCATTAAAATTTGAAGTACGAAGAGGTAGAAAGAAATCAGCGCTAAGTTCTCTCGCAAGGGCCGGTGAAGAAGAGATATGCATTTTTTTCAGTGGCAGCAGGTAATTTGTTATAGAGCCACGAAAAATCAAAGCTTATATATATATATATATATATATGTGTGTGTGTGTGTGTGTGTGTGTGTGTGTGTGTGTATTCCTTGTTGGAGCCCCTGTGTTTATAGCATCCTTCTTTTCCAAGAAGGGTTGTAGCTTAGCAAATAATAATAATAATAATAATAATAATAATAATAATAATAATAATAATAATAATAATTAAATCCCCATGGCTATACCTAAAGTATCCACAGACAGATTGCCTGGAGAAAACAGGGGATTTACTGTACTTGACTTTTAGAGTGAAATATAGCCAAAAATAATGTAAACTTTAATGATTGCCACAGGAGTACTCAAGACAATAAGTTAATAAACAATTTCCCATTACAGCTACGAGAGTCTTGCCAACACCTTCTACAACTTCGAGTACAGCAGGGACGATGTCTGCCTGTTCACTTTTCCCAAGAGTGGTTCAGTCTGGACGGCAGAAATTGTCTGGGCCATGACGCACATAGAGGAAATGGAGAGAGCACTAACGGACAGTCTCAATAACAGAGTGTTCTTCGTAGATAATGTAAGTTTCCACAGACCTCTCTCTCTCTCTCTCTCTCTCTCTCTCTCTCTCTCTCTCTCTCTCTCTCTCTCTCTCTCTCTCTCATCATACTAAACAGCTATAACTTGGGTAATTACAGTGTATAGTCTCTACAATAATCAGTATTAATCAAACATATTTTGTATTGCTTTTAGATATTTATAGATTGTTCAGTTCGAACGGTTTTATTAAGTTTATTGCTATATTACAGGAATTCATGCATCCTTGCTCTCTCTAAAGATACTAAACTTAACGGCTATCACTTAGGCAATCGCTAATCATTATCAATCAATCCTTTTTAATGTAGGCCTATTGCTTTTCATAATCATCATCTCTTCCTACGCCTATTGACTCAAAGGGCCTCGGTTAGATTTCGCCTGTTGTCTCAATCTTAAGCTTTCAATTCAATACTTCTCCATTCGTCATCTCTTATTTTGAGCTTCATAGTACTCAGCCATGTAGGCCTGGGTCTCGAAACTCTTCTAGTGCCCTGTGGAGCCCACCTGAACTTTTGGTGAACTAATCTCTCTTGGGGAGTGCGAAGAGCATGCCCAAACCATCTCTATTTACCTTTCGTCATGATCTGCTTTTAGATGTTTATAATCTTTTCAATGCGTTTGGTATTTTTAGGTTTCTTGCCATATTGCAGGATTTCATGCATCGCTTCAAAGAAGATAACTACAGAGAAAAGTTGAAAAAGTTGAGTCCTAACGCAAAAGAAGAAGACGGGTTAGTCTTGCAGTTGGCAGCCCTGGAGAAAGGACGCCGTTTAATATGGAGTCATCTAGCTTTTAATCTCCAAAATCCCGATGTCCTCGATAAGTGCAAAGTTAGTTCATAAGGATCATATTGCCCACATTAGTCAAATTGTTTCCTCTAGTTAAAACTAGATTAAGAATATAGATTGCTAAACTTTGCTCATAAGAATGGATCATGATTGTACCTGGCCATTGTTAAACAGTTGATATATACCGTATACTTTTTTACTTATTCTATTGATATGGAAGTATAACAAAAACGTCATCCATAATATTAGAGAAATACACTAACATTATTGTGCTTAATTGCAGCATATCTTTTTTTATATCTATGTCAAACCAAAACATATTTCTTCCCTGTGCATATTCTAAATGAAATGTATTATATACTTTATTTTAATACTGTAGGTCGTTACTGTGATGCGTCACCCAAAGGACAATATGTTTTCTCGATACGTCCATTTCAATAAGTTTGGAGAGGCCAGCCTTGAGGTGGTAGCAGAGACATTCTTATCAGGGGCAGCAATTTATGGAAGCTACTGGCATCACGTCAATGAAGCCTGGAAAAGGAGGAATCACCCCAACATGCACATCCTGTACTATGAAGATATGAAAGCGGACATCATGTCTGAACTCAGGAAGATGAATGAGTTTTTGGGAACGAAACTTACTGAGGATCAGTTGAAAAAGTAAATAGATGCCTTTTTTTCTTTGCTATTCCGTTGAAGAATGCTCTTGAGTTTGTTTTGTAAAATTCTCATATTGTTCGTCAAGATTAAGTGGAACAAAAGTTGAACAGATGCCAAATAGATTAAAGAGTACAGCAGTTTAAAACCAAATCAAAATTTAAAGAAAGCATTAAGCCCAACGCATGATAAAAAAAAAAAAATGACTAGGCCTACCTTGTTTCTAATTAGTGATCATTGAAGTGCTTAGTCTACACTCGAATAAATGAAATTTGTTTTTACAAAATATAAAAGAGCTTTAGGAGAATTACCCCATTAAGATAATTAGTAAGGTCGTGTACATGTACATAGCCTCTGTACCCTAGTCTTCCACTGTCTTGAGTTAGAGTTCTCTTGCTTGAGGGTATACTCTGGCACACTATTCTATCTTATTTCTCTTCCTCTTGTTTTGTTAAAGTTCTTATAGTTTATATCTATATTTCAATTTTGTTATGGTTCTTGAAATATCTTATTGTTCCTTGTTTCCTTTCCTCACTTGGCTATTTTCCCTGTTGGAGCCCCTGTTCTTATAGCATCCTGCTTTTCCAACTAGGGTTGTTGCTTAGCAAGTACTAATAATAATTTATTCCACAGGGTGGCACAGCACACCAGCTTCGAAAACATGAAGGCTCATCCCACGATGGCCCCTGATAGCGTGTCCTTCAAAGGATCCTTCTTCAACACAGGCCTCATTGGCTCGTCGAAGGGAAAACTCTCGCCGGAACTTGATGCTCGGATGGATGCTTGGGTCAAGGAAAATGCTTCGAAAGTAGACCCATCATTTAAATATTGCGTTTGAGCCAGAATTTTACGAAACGGAATACAGCAAATTTTACTGATTAAATTCAAGAGCATAACACGTTGATTTTATTGTTCAATAAATTATATACATTTTTTGTATTTCTAATTCATTCTTTTTTAATGTTTTTTGTAAGTAGGCCTACACATTTATGATAGCAGACTAATGCAAAAACTGAGATTAGAAAGGCAACTACAAAAAGCTACTTATTACATAGGAAAGTTAATCATCTGTATGTTCCTGGAAGATTATTTGATAAGACACAAGAGCCAAATCATTTTTGAAGATACAGTGCTTGCACCTTGGATTTTTAGTATGATAAGATGATTACAAAAAAACTGTGGTAGGTATGTAACCGAAATTAAGGTTATATATATATATATATATATATATATATATATATATATATATATATATATATATATATATATATATATATATATATATATATGTGTGTGTGTGTGTGTGTGTGTGTGATAAATTTTGCACATGTATATATATATATATATATATATACAGCAACTATCAAAAATTTTATATAACATCCATAAAGAACAAACTGAACGGGAATAAGAAATTTAATAGACCGCAAGTAGTTCTTCTCCAGCAAATTAAGATGAGAATCAGCAGCTGAAGATCAGAGGAGAACAATATTCGAAACAAGGTAAAATGAAGAATTAAAACACTTCTTCAGAATAGATTGATCACCGAAAATCTTAAAAGACTTTCTCAATAAGCCATTTTTTTTGTGCAATTGAAGAAGACACAGACCTAATGTGTTTCTCAAAAGTAAATTTGCTGTCAAGAATCACAACTAAAATTTTAAAAGAGTCATACAGAGTAAAAGAAACATTATCAATGCTGATATGGATGTTGAGGAGCCACCATCCTTGACCTACTTACAATCATACTTTGAGTTTTGTTAGGATTCAACTTCATACCCCATAATTTGCACCATGCACTAATTTTAGCTAGATCTCTCCTAAAGACTTTTTTAATAAGCCTATTTTATGTGCAATTAAAGAAGAAACAGACCGAATGTGTATCTTAAAAATAAATTTGCAATTAAGAATCACACTCAAATAAGTTTAAAGTTTTACGGCCATACTTTGAGTTTTGCCAGGGTTCAACTTCATGACTTATTATTATTACTATAATAATTATGATTATAAATATTATTATTATTAGCTAAGCTACAACCCTAGTTGGAAGAGCAGGATGCTATAAGCGTAATGGCTCCAACAGAAAAAAAAGCCCTGTGAGGAAAGGAAATAAGGAAATAGATAAAGTACGAGAAAAGTAATAAATAATTGAAATAAAATAATTTTAAGAACAGCAACAACATTGAAATAAGTCTTTCACATATAAACTAAGAAAAAACAACATCGAGAGAAATAAGTTAGAATAGTGTACCCGAATGGTACCCTCAAGCCAGAGAACTCTAACCCAAGAGACAGTGGAAGACCATGGTACAGAGGCTATAGCACTATCCAAGACTAGAGAACAATGGTTTCATTTTGGAGTGTCCTCCTAGAAGAACTGCGTACCATAGCTAACGAGGCTCTTTTACCTTTACCAAAGGAAAGTAGCCACTGTTCAATTATAGTACAATAGTTAACCCTTTTGGACGCAAAGGAAATGTTTGGTAATCTCGGTGTTATCAGGTGTAAGAGGACATAGAAGAATGTAGAAAGACTAGGCCAGACTATTCGGTGTGTGTATTGGCAACGGAAAAATGAGCTGTAACCAGAAAGAGTGGGACCCAGCGTAGGTTAGTACTATCTGGCCAGTCAAAGGATCCAATAACATTCAAGCAGTAGTATCTCAACGGGTAGGTGGTGCCCTGGCCAACCTACTATCAACCTGCACCATGCACTCATTTTGGCTAGATCTCCACTAAGGGATTCAGCAACCCCAGATCTACATTTAGGAGATTGAATTAAGGCAAAGAGAATAGTATCTTATGGAACAAGCTTGATTTCTTGGCCAAACCACATATGTGTATGTAGTATGAAAAGTAATGGGCGAAGAACACCATCCTGAGGAACACCTGATATATTCTTATACCCACTATGGTGTCCATTAAGAACGACTCTTTACAATCTATGACTCAAAAATTCAATAGTGATGCTATTTGAGTTTGAAAACAAGGACCCCTTACAATTTATCAAGTTTTCCCAATTATTATTATTATTATTATTATTATTATTATTATTATTACTTGCTAAGCTACAACCCTGGTTGGAAAAGCAGGATGCTATAAGCCCAGAGGCTCCAACAGGGAAAATAGCTCAGTGAGGAAAGGAAACAAGGAAAAATGAAATATATTAAGAAGAGCAACAATATTAGAATAAATATCTCTTTATAAACTATAAAAACTTTAACAAAACAAGAGGAAGAGAAATAAGATATAAGATAGAACAGTGTGCCCGAGTGTACCTCAAGCAAGAGAACTCTAACAAAAGATATTGGAAGACCATGGTACAGAGACTATGGCACTACCCAAGATTAGAGAACAATGGTTTAATTTTGGAGTGGCCTTCTCCTAGAAGAGCTGCTTACCATAGCTAAAGAGTCTCTTCTACCCTTACAAAGTGGAAAGGGGCCACTGAATAATTACAGTGTAGTTAGAAGAATTGTATGGTAATCTCAGTGTTGTCAGGTGTATGAGGACAGAGGAGAATATGTAAAGAGTAGGCCAGACTATTCGGTGTGTGAGTGTGTAGGCAAAGGGAAAATGAACCGTTACCAGAGAGAAGGATCCAATGTAGTACTGTCTGGCCAGTCAAAAGACCCCATAACTCTCTGGCATGTGCCCTGGCCAGCCTACTACCTCAGAAGTATTGCTGTGTCAGGTCAATAACCAAATGATAAAAATGACGGTTATCACTATTTCTATCTCCGCCGTCATAGATATAATTATACTGGACTTGATATCGAAAAAAACCTGATTATCAAGAGCATTCATCAATAGAGCAAAGGATCATATGCTCTTATCTAAGGGGTGTAGGGGTGGAGATGTTCCTGATGTTAAAAAAAAAAAAAAAAAAAAAAAAAAAAAAAAAAAATCAGTAACATAATTTAGAGAGAGAGAGAGAGAGAGGAGAGAGAGAGAGAGAGAGAGAGAGAGAGAGAGAGAGAGAGCGCATTTCCGTAGCTTTCTCTGTATTTCTTGGAATAATTAACTCTAAGACCTTGGTTCATTAACTGGTGTTGTCCATGCCTCAAATGGATACAGAACACCAACACCTTTTTTACTATAAGTCAGAATCAATCGACGCAAAGTATATCGGTATCCTTCACCATCAAAAGTAACTTAAAATTACTTTTCCTATTATGATTTAGATTTATGATTTATGAATATGGGCCAGGAAGCCCGGCACTGGGGGCCGGGAGTCCATTCAGCGTCTATATGCAACAAGGGGTATGAAGGAACAGTTATAAGAGACAGGACAGTAAGATTATTATTATTATTATTATTATTATTATTATTATTATTATTATTATTATTATTATTATTATCAATTGCTAAGCTATAATCCTAGTTGGAAAAGCATGATGCTAGAAGCCCAGGGGCTCCAACAGGGAAAATAGCCCAGTGAGGAAAAGAAACAAGGAAAAATGAATTTTTTTAAAAACCGTAAAATCAAAATGAATATCTCCTATGTAAACTATAAAAACTTTAATGAAACAAGAGGAAGATAAATAAGATAGAATAGTGAACCCGAGTGTACCCTCAAGCAAGAGAACTCTAACCCAAGACAGTGGAAAATCATGGTACAGAGGCTATGGCACTGCCCAAGACTAGAGGGAAGAAAGAAAGTAGGGATAGAGGTAGCCTAGAGCAGAGGCCTGAAAAGTGAGTGCAGCTATCGGCCGAAAAGGATATCCTACTATCGATGATTATACCAATAATAATTAAACCAAGCCACTGGCCTCTTTTGACGTCCTCAGTAATGTCATTTTACTTTACTGAAAGTCCTTCTGTGATGGCAGCACTGCTCTCCACCAGACAATAGGGTTAGTGATAATGGCAATGCTGATCTTATCGCAATAGCCTATGGTAGGTGAAGTCAGCATGAGACACCCTACTGGGGTTCTCGAAAGGCTGATAACTGCCTGTTTCAAAAGTCATGTTTAGATTGGATTGGATTACAGATTTAGGCCTGAGGTCACATTTCGCCCAAAACGACATAGCACTCGAGATATAATTTTTTTGTATGGTATCTCAGAGTGGTTGGGAGTGCTGATAAGGGAGGTGCTCTTATGAAGTTAGTTCGATTTTCCGATAAGAACTAAATTATGAAAAACCCACTTGAAATCTATAGCCTATATAAGGCCGTAATCTGCAGCTAAGATTTCTTAAGATTTTGTGGTTATCAATCGACAAATATAAGATAGAACTTGCGAAAAAATCCACGTGTAAAGAAGACAATTATTGCTAAATAGCTTATATTATTACATCATATTTATGGATTACTAAATGATTAAATATTCAGGTATTAAAACCTGAAATTCTTCGTTGTACTTTATTCATGGCATCCATTAATATCTTGAAGGGTGAATAATCATTCATCATCATCATCTCCTCCTAGGCCTATGGACGAAAAGGACCTCAGTCGGATTTCACCAGTCGTCTGTATTTTGAGCTTTCAATACTTCTCCATTCATCATTTCCTACTTCACACTTCATAGTCCTCAACCATGTACTGCTGGGTCTTCCAGCTCTTCTAGTGCCATGTGGAGCCCAGTTGATAGTTTGGTAAACTAATCTCTCTCGAGGAGTGCAAAGAACGTGCCCAAACCATCTCCATCTATCCCTCACCATGATCTCATCCACATATGGCACATGAGTAATCTCTCTTATAGTTCCATTTCTAATCTTGTCCTGCAATTTAACTCCTAATATTCTTTTGAGGGTTTTGTTCTCAAATATACAAAATCTGTTGGATATCGTTTCATTGTTATATCATGACTCATGTCCATATAGTAACACTGATTTCACTAACCTGATATATAGCCTGATTTTTATATGTAATTTCAGGCTATTTGATTTCCAAATTTTACTGAACCTAGACATTGTCTGATTTGCTTTTTTCAATCTTTCAACAAACTCCAATTCTAATGACCCTATATTAGAAATCATAGTTCCTAAATATTTAAATGATTCCATCTCATTAATACTTTCTCCTTCCAATATCTCCTTTTCCATTGCATACTCCTCATCATCTGACTTTCTTCTGATCATCAGAACCTTTGAATAAATTAAAGTTCCATTTAATGTTCTGTGCCCTTAATCTTCCTACCTCCTACTATATTTAAATTTGGAAAGACTCTTTGCCCTCTTCTCCTGTCACTCCTAGGATGACTTTTCAGCGAATGTGTCAATTGAGCAATGATTTTCTCAGAAGTTTAACAAACCAAATAAACTCAAAGATGAGAACGCGGTTAATAGAGCAACTGACATTTAGTACGAAGCATGCAGAAGTGAAGAAGCTTTTGCTCGTGCAAGAGTTCCAGGAAATCCAAAGCACAAAGAAAGTCCATGGGCAACAACAAGAGTACATACCAAAGAATAACTGCTGGAACTGTGGAGGTTATCAACATAAACGGGGGAAAATTGTGTCTTGGGGATTGAATTTGATAACTGTAGGAGTAAAGACAATTGTGGTCAATCAAGAAAGTGTTTAAAGAAAAGTAGGAATGCGAATGTCACCAACAGCCGTGGATTTAGAGATTGATTTAACAAAGGTCACATTCATATATACAGTAGAGATAGTGAAAGCTCACTGAATGAGGTAATTAGGGGTACCACAGGAGTTAGAGAACTATCAGATAAGATCCAGAAAAGCAGACTGATGTGGTATGATCATGTCGTGAGAAGAGATGAACAGGATTTTGGGAGGAGAGTGGTGGAAATGGAGGTACAGGGAACGAGAAGGAGAGGGAGACCAAAGCGAAGGTGGATGGACTGTATCAAGGATGACCTTCGATCAAAGGGATTAACAGGTGATGAAGTGTGGGACAGAGGTAGATGGAGAAAGCTGGCCAGAAACATCGACCCCACATAGAAGTGGGAAAAGATGCACACAAAGAAAGAAAGAAAGTGAAAGCTCACTGAGTTGCAACCATCATGTGCAAAAGGCAGATGAAGATGAGGCATCAAATGACAAAGATTCTACCAGGTTAGTTACATCATCATCATCATCTCCTACGCCTGTTGAGGCAAAGGGCCTCGGTTAGATTTCGCCAGTCTTCTCTGTCTTGAGCTTTTAATTCAATACTTCTCCATTCATCATCTACTCCGTGCTTCATTATCCTCAGCCCCTTAGGCCTGGGTCTTCCACCTCTTCTTTTCCCTTGTGGAGACCAGCTGAACGTTTGGTGAACGTAATCTTTCTTAGGTAGCGCGAAGAGCATGACAAAACCATCTCCATCTACCCCTCATCATGATCTCATCCACATATGGCACTCAGGTTAGTTACAACATGATAAAATTGCATCGATTTGGGCACACAAATCAGTGCACACTGCTCCAGATGTAAATTACCAAATCAGCCTGTTAGTGATACGTTGAGACTAAAACAAGAGAGGGGTGTGAAAGTGAACCTGTTTTTCTTGCGCCAATTACGCCTTGAGTTCTTAGGAAAACTGGATTTTTCTTGATACCTGAGACCATAAGGTACATAGACCTGACGTTGGGATGATGGAGTTTCATCGTCATGGCCAACCCGGGGCGTAGCCAGGCAATCGGTAAAGGGGGGGGGGGGGGGGGGTGGCGAGCGTAGCGACCCCATACAGTGTGGGGGGGGGGGGAGGGCACTGTGAGCCCCTGATTTTTTTTTCTATTTTTTCAGTTTTGAAGGCATTTTAAACCACGTGAAATGTAAATTTTGACATGTCCAAGCACCAGTGTTGAAGTTCTTCATCTGGTGGAATGATGTGCTTAAATAATAATAATAATAATAATAATAATAATAATAATAATAATAGATTTTGCTATTTTCCCTTAAAATCAAAAGATATCTCATTACACTTCACTTTCATATCTCAAGCCTGTCACTATGGAAGGAATGACGTAGCAGCAGTCCAGAGTGGGCTAAAGCCTACATGAAAAGACGCTGTCTTTTATCAGTTGATACGGTTTATCATGATCTATAACCAATATGGTTCCTGAATAATGAATTTTATTGATTTATTCATTAAGATTCTATGTTTTTACAGATGGAAGTACTTTATGGTAGATTAAAATCCAGTGAACAATTCAACTCTATTTTCCTGATCCCGACAAATATTCACATACACACACACATGGAGAGAGAGAGAGAGAGAGAGAGAGAGAGAGAGAGAGAGAGAGAGAGAGAGAGAGAGTGTGTGTGTGTGTGTGTGTGCGTCGCCCACCCCTTCGTGTGTGTGTTTCACCCTCTTAAGAAACCAATCTAAGCCACCTTGCTTTTTTTCACTGTAAATCTATTTAAAATTTGATCAGCATCGTTTAACCCTAACATATTTCGGTTTGTGCTTACGAAAGCTATCCCACTTAATTTCCTATTTCAATTTGATATAAGGCCGCGTTTTCACGCGACGAATGTTTGAAAATGACCTCTCAAATACTTGTAAGATTTCGTGAATAATGGGAAACCTGGTCGCAAACATCTAATGTCGATATGACATCTGTGGGCTAATTTATCTTGAATCCCAGAGCTTAAACCATACGTCCCGTTCCTCACATACTTGCATCTGAGTGTCGTCTGGAGGAATTGGCTATCAAAACTTAAGAGGATTGTTTAACCATTGTTGGTTGGGTGGTTCAGATTTCCCGGCATTTACAGGCGAACAGGGGCTCTTAGCACAAGGCACTAGCCCTTTAAGTGCACTCAAAGTGTGCTCTCACTACGAGCAGAACCGTAGCTGCAGGAGTCAAAGTATTTCTTATTGGAACTGAACACTATTTCATGCAACCAAAGTGCAACATGGCGATCTAAGACCCGGAAAGTAGGCGCAGCCGCTCAGCCCAAAGAGCATGTTCCTTCTCCGAAAATAGGTCAGACATGAAAGCAGGAATTAAAATCCGTGAGCCTAATGCTTATTTTGTATTGTTAAAAAATCTTTGTTTCAAATTGTGAATTATGTCATCTAAAACTGGCAAGATATCAGACATACTATAAAATGTCTCTGGGCCATTGGTTGAAAGGTTCTTGCGGGGAACCCGATAAGACTATTTCCTGGGATTGGGAACGTCTGTGGTATTGCAGTTCTCAGAAGTATCATGCAACACGGACTTTAATATATCTGTAACATCAAGTCTCAGGCTTCAGAGAATTTCAATCAAAGCATCAACCGGGTCAATGGCACCTCAAATGACCTGTGACGAAGTAGTAGTGGGAGGGCTATTGTAGGCTAAATCAGAAGTATGTTTGAGAGAGAGAGAGAGAGAGAGAGAGAGAGAGAGAGAGAGAGAGAGAGAGAGAGAGATTTAAATTTTCAGTTTTCTTTTACAAGTTTACAACTTTCGATTTCTGAAAAAAATAAAACCTTGATTTAGAGGCCGCCCATGAATGACAGAGGTAAGGGACAGTGACGCCCTGGCTAGTAGGAAAATACCATATATATATATATATATATATATATATATATATATATATATATATATATATATATATATATATATATATATATATATATATATATATATATATATATATATATATATATATATATATATATATTTACTGTATACTGTAGTCAGTCTCTAGGGCATTAAGACTGACCATATGTATACTATCATGATAATATGTGGCCCAAAACATTTTATGATTCCTTTGAATATTTACATTATATTTTAAATGAAACACAATACGAATTACAGTCTTGTAGTTCCTTCATTCACTAAGCTCGATTTGATAAAAGTATCTATTTGTTACTCAATATCTCACTCAAACCAGCAAACAGAATTAATCAGTCATTTAGACAAGCTATAAAGTTCATCCTACTCCTTGTGACGTCACAAAGACGTATTATTATTAATAAAGAATGATAATTTGGTGATCAGAATTTAGTAATACAAAAAGATAACTCTAATTCTCTTTAAAGATTTTCAGCTTTGTTCGTAGTAGCTAGAGCGTATGAAGGTAATTTCAACAAAAATTAGGGCTAGTTTTTCAGACACAAACGCATAATTGTGCTCGGAACTCCCTCATGACGGAACATTCCAGTCCTCTGATTGGCTATAACTTCTACAGCTGTGATTGGTTGTTGCCTTTGTATACTATAGCCCCCCCTCTCTCTCTCTCTCTCTCTCTCTCTCTCTCTCTCTCTCTCTCTCTCTCTCTCTCTCTCTCTCTCTCTCTCTCTCTCTCTCTCTCTCTCTCTCTCAGACATCTAACATCGTAACCAAATTATCCTTTCGAATAATTTACATTATACACATTATACATGAAATGGTAACAAAATGCGACTTACAGCTAAGTACTGTAGTTCCTTTACTATATAAACTTTATAAAATTATAGTATATATTTGAATATCGAATATTGACCACGTGTTACTCAATATATCACTCAAACCAGCAAACAGAATTAATCAGTCATTTAGACAAGCTAGTATTTTTATTAATCAATATAATTAGTTATTTGGTGATTAGAATGTATCCCTCAGACAAGATATGTTACTGAAACATCATGTAATGGACTGGCTATATATTTTGAAGAAAATATATCTAAATCCTTAAAAATCAAAACAAGAAAAATCAAGTCCCCCCCCCCCGAGAGTATTTAAAAGCGATTTTATGGAAATTCGGGGGGCAGGTTTCTCAAACAGCAACTCATAAGTTCCCGGAACTCTCTCGTGGCAGAATATTCCAGTCCTCTGATTGGCTATATCTTCTCAGCTGTGATTGGCTGTTGCTTTTGTTTACAAATTCACACATACATATCTAACATCGTAGCCAGATCCCAGTTAATCATTCCTTCGAAAATTGTGTATTTATTTAGCTCACACAGTTGAAAAAGATTCATTATTTATTTCAATACTAAATTCATAATATTTTGAGTTTGTTTTCATAAAAGATGTAATTTCTAAGTCGTAATTTATGTGTAATAAGTATAGGTATTTAACTTCTCCCTAGGTGAATTCATTCATGAAATACGAGATTGTATGACGTCACAGACTATCACCAATCACAGCAGAGGGCGAATCAGCCAATGAGACGCCAGATATTTCCCGCTAAGGAAACGCTACAGTCGAAAGGGTTCCTCTCATTTATGGGTTGCTGTTGGCAAACAAGTCAAATTCACACGAGATATTGTTCAAACGCTTTAGTTAAGGGGGGGGGGGGGATTTTTATCCTATTCTATTTTATACAAACAACAATGATATACTAAGATAAATTTTATAAACAAAAGGATTGTTTTCCGTTTTTATTTCCATGAAAGTTCCATATTAAAGTCACTGTTTAATCTGATGGTATTTCACCCCTACCCTCTTATAACAATAATATTTCTTATATGATTTGGTTGGTAATCATTTGTTCAATTACATTATACATGAAATGCAACAAAATACGAATTAAATTTACGTAGTTAGTTACTTAACTATTTAAGCTCGATATGATAGTAGCTCACTCAAACCAGCGAACACCAGCAGTAAAATTCATCCTACTCTTGATTACGTCACAAAGACGTATTTTCTTAATAGAAAATAATAATTTAGTAATTAGAATCTATCCCTCTGATAAAATATGTTATTAAAACATCTAATAAGGGACTAAATATATATTTTGAAGAAAATATATCTTTAATTCCCTTCAACAAAAAACAAAATAATCTTCAGAATATTTTATAAGTGCTTTATATGGAAATTCGGGGAGGTTTCTCAAACCAACTCACTAGAGCCTTTTCTTGGCGGTAAATTCCTGTCCTCTGATTGGTCAAATCTTTTTCAGTTGTGATTGGCGGTTCACTTCAGTTACTACAACTTCACACACAAACATCGTATCCAAAAGCATTGGCAAGTATTCCTTCGAATATGACGTAACTATTAAGGCTCCTTAGTTGTTTTATTATCTAATCAATAATTTCTTAAGTTTTTCCTTTTAATTAAGACATAAATTTATCTGAAATGTGTATAGGTATTTCACGTGACGTCACTTACAGCTACCAATCACAGCAGAGGACGAATAAGATATTTCCCACTGAAATTGCTTTAGGAGAGTTCCTCTGATTTATGGGTTGCTGTTGGTAACCGAATCATATTCACCCGATATTTAAGATCCACTACTACTAAACAGTTGGCTGTTGTGTTTGTTTGATTTTGTTAGGATATGCTATTTTTAAATCATGATTCATCAAAAAAATATATATATACTGCTGGCATTTAACCCTTACAACGACGTATTTCCTAATAAAGATAATGATTTGGTAATGATCTGTTCATTTCACCATACTTGAAATGTAACAAAATAGGAACTAACGTCATTTAACTTGATATGATATCAGTATTTATCGTGTTACTTAATACCCTACTCAAACCAAGCAAAGAGATGATTAATCAATCAGTCGTTTACACAATCTACAAAATACACCACCCCATGGTTGTGAAATTAGAGACGTATTTTCTCAATATTTGATAGGAAGAAATTATCCCTCTAATAAATTAGGTTATAAAAGACATCTTATAACGGGGGTTGTTTCTACATATTTTGAAAAAAAAAAATCTAATTTGCTTAAGAATAATATCTCCACCTCCCCCCGCGTCCCGCCCTCCAATAGCTAAGCGTTTAATAGAAATTCGGGAAGTTTTTCAAACAGCAACTAATAAGTCCCAGGAATTCTCTTTAGACGGGATATTCCAGTCCTCTGATTGGCTATATCTTTCTCAGCTGTGATTGGTAGATATATTCGCTTACTACAGCTTAACAGACGCACACAAGCACATCTATCATCGTAGCCAGAACACAGTCGTGTATTTCTTCGAATAAGGCGTATACATTTACCTTATATCCTTCAACGAGATTCATTATCTATTTATTACAAAAAGAAGAACTATTTTCAGTTTATTTTCATAATACATATAATTTTTTAGTAAAAATGTATCCGCTATAAGTATAGGTTTATCACCTCTACTTCGTTAAATTCATTCATAAAATACGATTGTATGACGTCACATACAACCACCAATCAGAGCTGAGAAAGAATCAGCCAATGAGACGCCAGATATTTCCCGCTAAAATGCATGATGTGAGAGGCTTCCTCTCGATTATGGGCTGCTGTTGGCGAACGAGTTAAATTTTCGTGAGGCATTTTGTTCAAACGCTCTAGTTAGGAGGGTTTTTTATTTCATCATTATTTTTTTAACCTAAAATGTTGATAATTCAAGTAGCCTAAGAGGAATATTTTCTAATTCCTTATATTTTTTAGACAACAAACGCATATGAGATGATTTATACGTAATTTTTATCATCATCATTATTTCTATCATAGTCACTATTTATCGGTTTGAATATTTTGTTGGGTAAGGTTGATTTTGAGCTCGTATTTATGAATTTTTTAAATATAAAAAACTACCGTAAGTCAGAAGTCCAAACACAATAGCCTATAGAGTAAATATTAATGTATATGCTATGTAAAGCCCTGAATTTCCTATTTATGTATTCAGAATTTCATCTTGCCATGGCTAACAGCAATATAAAATATGTTTCTTGTTTCCCTCTCCCCCCCCCCCTTTACAAACTGGAATAATTGAACTGTTAAGAAATCAAAACAGCATCACCAATTTTGTAAATTTTTCAGTCTTTAACACTTAACTTCTTAGCCTAACCTAACCTAATAAAGAGTGAATCTCCTTGACAAACTGTTGATTGACACATAGACTGTAAATTCATTTCTTGGTGTTGAGATAAAGTTACAGGTATAGGCCTACTGTAGGCCTATTTGGTAATCTGTGTAAAAAATTTTATTCTTAAGAACGTCTAACCAGACTATACTGTATTGCCATGATAGGCAGTCACCTAACATTGTCAAAAAAGTTTGATTTAAAAGAAAAAAAAATAATGAATTTGGGTCTGTGAGGCTGTTCAGAGGCGTAAGTCAGAAGGAAATTTTAATTATTTGACGAACGCTTGTTAACAAACAGAGAGAGAGAGAGAGAGAGAGAGAGAGAGAGAGAGAGAGAGAGAGAGAGAGAGAGAGAGAGAGAGAGAGAGAACTTTATATGGTTCATATTTCCATTTTTGTTCTTTCATGATTGAATT
This sequence comes from Palaemon carinicauda, assembly GCF_036898095.1. Lineage (NCBI taxonomy): Eukaryota > Metazoa > Arthropoda > Malacostraca > Decapoda > Palaemonidae > Palaemon > Palaemon carinicauda. The sequence goes on along the minus strand of NC_090737.1, from coordinate 121,004,278 downwards.
GATTATTATGAATTACATTTAGTATCATATAACATTTCATGTTTTAATAAAAAAAAAATTAAGTGAATTATAGTATTTCATTCCTTCTGTCAATTACAATTCAGTTAAATAACAATAGATATGCATCAATAATTATCATATGCAAAGCTCATGCCTGATTTTTTTTTTTTTTTCATATTTTAGACTTAGTATCGATATTTGATTCTTAACGAGTGCTTGAAAATTAATATAATACGTAATTCATAAGAATTTTTATAACTTAAGGTTTTATCCTTTTAGAATTTCTTCCAGTAAAAACATATCAGAATAATCAGAGCCTGAAATTAATTTACAAGCAAGTTCCCACAATAGTTCAGAAGGTGTCATGTCCCTTTAAATCGTCTATTTCAAGGGATCCAGGTTGACAAATTGGCCGAAAATAAAGGCCGTAGCGAATGAGCAATAACACAGCAGTTCAGTTGAAAGATCCTTTCTCCATAGAAGAGCCAAAACGTCCTGCAATCCTTGGCCTGACTGACTCCAAACAGATGGAATTGGCATTGCTCAGCGAACTTCAGCCTGTCAGGAGCATTAAAATTTGAGCATCGTCAGCTTCAGTCGTGGAAACATCACCGAAGATTGAGGTAATAAAATGATAGTAGACCTACTCTTAACTCATGTTGATATATCAATAGTCCGGAATTACATTCTGTGGCTACCATTCACTTGAGGTTATTCTAGGATAGCTTATATATAACAATCAAAACCTTGCCATAGGCTAATACTGTACCTCATAGGGGGTTAGGCTAATACTCTAGGCCTAGTCTTATATTTAAACTTGTACTTGACGTGGGGGTAAAATTATAGATAATTTTCAACAGAAAAACAACTTTATTTACAGTAAGTATTGTTTTCAACGAATTTGACCTTTATATCCACCACAAGTTAACCTTTCTCCCTTTATCCCCCCCTTCCCGACTGACACAAGTGGGAACCTGGGACTTAGGGTGGGTGAAAACAGGAAAACAATGATTATTTAATACAGCCCACCTAACCTAACCTAGTAGTTCCCAGGTCACAGACCTAACCAACAGGCCCCCAGACTCCCTTTCCCAGGTCACAGACCTAGCAGGGGCAACCCCCTAAACCCCTTCTCAGGTCACTGACCTACTTGGTGGGCAAGGCCCATGAACCCTCTTACCTAGGTCACAAAGTATGTATAAACAATCAAACAAGAGCATGTGGTTTATAACATATTTTGTATAATCTTTTGTGGATTTATTATGAGTCCCAGAGAAGAAAATGTTAGATTTACCATTATTTAGTAATTTAGCTGTAAATTTTCCCTATGGTTTTGGGTGGGGATATATTAGGGTATATCTTAAGAACTATTTACTTGCAATGGAAATGATAATAATTTATAGAGAGAACGGGAGTCTTTCTATATTAAACTCCATTCCTTGATTAGTAAACCTTTTTCCGTGTTTTTCTATAATAATACCTGTTGGAGATGGACTAATCTTCATATTTGTATTTGAGGTTGAAGGAAAGGCTGATCCCCATGGGCTTTTTATTTCTCTTAGTTTTTACAATAGTTGGATACATGATGAAATGACTGACACCCTTTGCAAGGGAGAAATTAGCTTTTCACCGCATAACTAGGGGAGCAACAACTTTCTCCTCTCGATTTATCACAGTCGTCTCGAATAATGCACTTTGAGCTCACAATTACGCCCTTGTTTACCTTTACACACTGAGGTACGACCCCTTGATCCTGGACACAACTACTGTACAGTAGGTTACCCCCTTTGTTTACGCTCACAGGTACGACCCCTTGATCCTGGACACAACTACTGTACAGTAGGTTACCCCCTTTGTTTACGCTCACAGGTACGACCCCTTGATCCTGGACACAACTACTGTACAGTAGGTTATTCCCTTTGTTTACGCTTCCCTTATACACCCATGTATGCGCACTCGACCCTAAAGAATCTCAATTTCGAGTGGTTAACTTAACATCTTGGTGAGATGAAAACCAATGCGTTTATTCAGTCCATAATTATTAAGGGAACTACCCTTTAGTTAAATGAAGGATTCATGCCATTACAGTAATGCTGAAGAATTTGAAGAAGAGGTTTCCATAAAGCTTTGACACCATCTAAGACTTCAAAGGTACTTTTCACCTAACTGTATATTCCAAACAGGAAGTACTCAATACAGCATAGTGTGACAATGCTAAAACAGCAAGACATGATGCAAATTTTGCATGTCATTATGTAGCCTGGGTATAGAGCATCATGTTTTTAAAGATGACGAATGGAGATATGACTTGAAATGAGTTTTTAAAAATGACCTTTGTTCCGTAACCGAAATACAAACCACGCTATTTACAGAGGGTTTACCTTTTAGCGCAGCTGAAATGACGAGCCAATAGTTTTAACGAGGGTTAATTACCCCCGCGCTAGTTAGCGGGGGTTGGGGAAGGGTAGCTTGCTACCCCTCCCCCCTCCACACACCGGTGACTTGCTTCACTTCACTTTTGGCTCGGCGGTGATCAGACGTTTCTGCTCATCGTCCTCGTGACAGCCTTTAATTTTCTGCTTTTTCTTTTCATCGTGTGTGTTGGTTGGAAGTTGACCTTCATTATTATTTCCTTTACAATGCGTACATGCCCTGGATCCGCTCACCCTCTGTCCTCAATGTCGGGGCCGACGGTGTGACCAGGAGAACATGTGCCATGAGTGCAGGGAGTGGTCTGCCTCCCAGTCGGCATAAGAAGAAGTCCAAGAGAGACTGTTCTCCTTCGGGGTTAGCCTTGAAGGAGGAAGGTTCTCGGGACTCTTCTTCCGCCGCCCAAACCTCCTCCGAAGCTCCCCCTCGTCCCCCTCCTAAGGAGAGTAGGCCGAGTGGGAGCGCAGGCCCTTGTTCTGTTTCGCGACCTTGGGTGGGGAGAAAGGGCGTCACCTCCCATAGCGAGGCGGTTCCCCCTCCTCCTCCGGGGGAGGTTATTGATAATCCCTTAACCAATGATGATCTTTTACAGATTTGGTCGTCCCTGGGGCTTAAGGGCTTGCCCTCCAGGGTCGCTTTTATTGACCTTGTCTCGTTGGGGGCCGCTGTTAAGCAGTCGCCGGCGGTAGCAGAGGTAGACCTTCTGTCTATTGTCGACGTCGTGGTGACAGAGGCCTCCGACGTGGCTAGGCAATCCGCCGCAGGTGCTGTTGCGGATTATGGTGCTAAAGGCTCTCCTCCCCCTTCCGTACATCCTTCGAAGGGGGAAGTGAGTCCTTCGGTCTCTGCTGCTGCTCAGCTTCCTTCTGAGAGAAGTGCTTTGACAGAGACTCCCCTTCGGAGGACCGATGGTCCCGACGATCTTCCCCGAGGCCGCCTCCGCCGTAAGGCTCACCGTCTGCTACGCCGCAAGGGCCTCCCTTCCCCTTACAGGGGAACTAAGAGGCGCCTTTTTCGGTCTTCATCCTCCGAGGGGGACTCTCCTCGTCAGCCTCAACCTACAGCTCCGTCTTCCTTGAACCTCTCTGCTGACCGTTCACCATCTCCTGCCAGATCTTCGCCTTCTGGAGAACTCGTCACCCGACGGGCAACGGTCCCTTCGGGGCTAAGGGATCCTTCCCTTCCTTGAGCAGTGCTATCGCACAGGCGCTCTCCTGCTCGCCGACGCTTACCTGCTCGTCGGCTCTCTCCTGATGTTCGCCCTCCTCTCCAGCGCTCTCCTGCTCGTCCGCTCTCTTCTGAGCGTCAGCGCTCATTTGAGGACCATCGCCCTACGGTCTCTGACCATCCTATAGTTCCTGCTGAGCTCCCTGCTCACCATCTGCCTGGTCCTGTGGCTACGCAACATCGTGCTGCGCGTGTGTCAAAAACACATGTTCGCCAACGCGCCAGCGATCTTCCAGTGCCTGCTCGTGAACGCGCCGCACCACCTGCCACGCCACCTGCCGCGCCACCTGTCCTTTCACATGACATGCGTCGACCTTCTGCTCGCCAGCAATCTCCGGCTCGCCAGCGATCACCTACGCGCCAGCGATCACCTATGCGCCAGCGATCACCTCCTCGCCAGCGTTCACCTGCTTGCCAGCGCGCACAGGCGATCTTAGTATCGCCTATTCAACAGCGACAGCCGGTGTGCCAACGTTCTCCAACGCTCCTGAAGGAACATGGTTCGCCAGCTACTAGCTCGCCATCACGCGATCACCCTCCTGCGCATGCTGCTCGCCATCGCTCGCCATCACGCGATCGCCCTCCTGCGCATGCTGATCGCCATCGCTCCCCATCGCTCGATCACTCACCTGCGCATGCTGCTCGCCATCGCTCGCCATTGCGCGGTCATTGACCTGCGCATGCTGCTCGCCATCGCTCGCCAACGCGTCGACATGCCACATCGCGCCATCGCCAACCTGCGCGACCGCGCTCACCAGCTCATCATCGATCGCCTGTGGATCTACATCACCAGCGGTCTTCCTCACCCACGCGGCAGCGCGTTTCCTCGCCGTCGCGCCAACGCTTGCGTTCGTCGCCTCGGACACGCGTTAATTCACCTGCCCACACTCGCCTGCGCGCCCGCGCAATCATCCACCTGCGCACCCGCGCGACCATTTGCCCTTGCGCAACCATCGTTCGCGGCGAATTCCGCAGCCGGTGGTAGCAGCAGGAACGCGTGCTCCTAGACGGCGCTCGGGATCACCTCCACCCAAACACAGGTTGGTAGTGCAGGACGAGGAGAGGTTAGTACATCATTCTTCCCCACCTTCTTTTCAGACAGGTACCGTGGTGTCCACTCCAAAGGATCGCCCGATCCCTTTCCCTTTAGCGAGGATTTTGGACTCTGTGTCCTTGGAGCAACAGACTTGGTTTGGTCCTCTGGCACGGGCGTTAGTGAGGGTTATGAAACCAGCACTCGCCAGCCAGGGTAACAAACCAACGGCTGTCTCTCCTACGCTGAAGAGAAAGAGAGGAGTGGACTTCGTGGTGACTTCCCCCAGGGCGAAGTTGGTTCCCAAGAGGTCGGTCGCGAAGGTCCCTTCTCCTGCACGAGTGCTCTCTCCTTCTCCTGTGGACGAGGCCTTTCCGTCCTCAGGTGAGTCCAGTGGGGTGTTAGTCTTCCCCTCGGCACCAGGGGGGGAGACTTTGCTTCATGCAGGAGAATCGTCTCGTGAGGAAGGGGCCCCTCGAACCTCGTTGTTGGGATCCTGTATCCCTCCCAGGAGGGAATCCAAGGACTCCAAGACCGTCCCTAAACCCTCTGCAAGGATTCGTCAGGAACCCACGACTACCCGGGGGAATGTCCACGTGTCACCCCAGGAAGAGATCCCTGGGGCAGGAGACTTAGCTGCCAGCCCGCAGGGAGGAGAACAGCAAGAATCCGAACATGCCTTCTGGCAGGACCTAAGCCTGATAAGGCAACTTAACGGGCTTATGGATCCAGTCATCGCCCCCCGTGAAGGCAAAGACACGATTTTGGATGAAGTGTTTGACGTTCGGAAGGCCCCTAAGACCAGTGCGGCTCTGCCCTGGTCTCGGGGGCTGAAGAGTGCCAGGGCTAGGGCCAACGCTCAGCTCGCACTTCTTGCCTCCTCCAGTCGTTCCACTGCCGGGAACAAGCTCACCCCTCCTCCTCGTCTTCAGCAGAGGAGGTATTTCGAGATCCTGAGTGAGCACAACCTCGCTCTTCCTCTCCATCACTCTGTGGAGGAGCTGGCGAAGGGAGTTCCCCTTGAGAAACTCTCTGCCCGGCAGGTGTCGTTCTCGGCGGCAGAGATCCTTAGCCACGAGAAGGTCGCTAAGTGTGCCATGCAGGCCACTTCGTGGCTGGACTTTTGGCTAGGATCTCTGGGCATCCTCTTGCGATCGGAGGACTTGTCCAAGGAGACCAATAGGAAGGCCTTAGAGACCTTGCTCTCGGGCACCCGCTCAATCGAGTTTTGGCGCACCAGGTTAACACCCTGTGGGCCAACTCGGTGTTGAAGCGTCGCGATGCTGTGTCCGAGAGATTCCATCCGAAGGTCCCTGCCGTGGATGTGTGTAGGCTCCGACATGCTTCCCTTCTGGGGGAGAACCTGTTTGAGCCTCAAGACATGGAGCGAACGGCTGAGAGGTGGAGGAAATCCAGCACGAACTCCCTCCTCCATAGGGCCCTTACAACTCGGCCCTATAAGCCTCCAGCCCCGCCACAACAGCAGCAACAGCCTTGTAAGGCTCCAAAACAGGCACCGGCAGCTAAGAAGGTGGTGTCTAAGCCCCAGCCCTTTCCAGCCAAGGTCAAGAGGGGCGGTAAGTCCTCCAGGGGAGGCAAGACTCCCAGGGGTGGTGGTCGCAGCCGCAAGCCCTAGGGATGGCAGTCCCCCTGCATGTCCACCTGTTGGGGGATGCCTTCAGCGTTGCGTCCGCAGGTGGCAGCAACACGGGGCCGATGCTTGGACGGTCTCAGTGATCGGCCAAGGCTATCGCGTCCGGTTCACAACATCTCAACCTCCCCTGACAGCGAATCCAGTGTCGTTGAGCTCCTATGCCACGGGATCGGCAAAGGGGCTGGCCCTTCAGGCCGAAGTCGAGACCATGCTCGAGAAGGGTGCTCTCCAGGAGGTCGTGGACGGCTCCCCAGGCTTCTTCAGTCGACTCCTTCTTGTAGAGAAGGCTACTGGAGGCTGGAGACCCGTCATCGATCTCTCAGCTCTGAACAGGTTTGTCAAACAAACCCGGTTCAGCATGGAGACAGCAGACATGGTCAGACTTACGGTGAGACCACAAGACTTCATGTGCACACTGGATCTAAAGGACGCGTATTTCCAGATCCCAATCCATCCGTCTTCCAGGAAGTACCTGAGATTTTGCCTAGACAACAAGATCTACCAGTTCAAGGTGCTGTGTTTCGGTCTCTCCACAGCTCCTCAGGTGTTCACCAGAGTGTTCACCCTGATTTCATCTTGGGTGCACAGGAACGGCATTCGTCTCCTTCGTTACCTGGACGATTGGCTGATCCTAGCAGACTCGGAGTCGACCCTTCTTCGGCACCGAGACAGGCTTCTGGATCTTTGCCAGGATCTGGGGATCGTGGTAAACCTCGAGAAGTCCTCTCTACAGCCGTCCCAACGACTGGTTTATCTAGGCATGCTAATAGACACCAACCTCCACAAAGCCTTTCCATCAGACGACCGGATAGCAAGACTGAGGAGGGTGGCGGAACCCTTCCTCAGGCGAAAAGAACTCCCCGCCCAATCGTGGTTGCGTCTCTTAGGCCACCTATCCTCCCTGGCCCGTCTGGTTCCAAACAGCCGCCTCAGGATGAGATCCCTTCAATGGCGGCTCAGTCCCGGTGGAATCAAGGATCCAATTCCCCGGACATTCTGATCCCTATGGGGTCTCTGGAACAGACGGACTTGCGGTGGTGGCTGGTCAACGAGAACCTGCGGAAGGGAGTGAGTCTTCTCGTCCTCCCCCCCGGAATTGACTCTGTTTTCGGACGCGTCAAAAGAAGGGTGGGGGGCCGCACGTTCTGAACCAGAGGGCCTCAGGCCTTTGGTCTGAATCAGAAAAGTGCCTCACATCAACCTGCTAGAATTGAAGGCCGTCTTTCTGGCTCTTCAGCAGGTCCAACGGTCCCTGGCGGGTCACTCCGTGGTGGTGATGAGCGACAACACCACGGTAGTGGCTTATATCAACAAGCAGGGAGGCACTTTTTCGCAACAGCTATCCCATCTTGCAGTAGAGACTCTGAGGTGGACCAAAACCCACTCGATAACACTATCAGCTCGCTTCATTCCTGGCAAGAGGAATGTGCTCGCCGACAGTCTGAGCAGGGCTTCGCAGATAGTGAGTACCGAGTGGTCTTTGGATCCTCAGATAGCCAACAAAGTCCTGACTTTGTGGGGTTCCCCGACTGTGGACTTGTTCGCGACAGCCTTGAACTTCAAGCTGCCCCTGTACTGCTCCCCAGTCCCGGACCCCAAGGCACTCTGGCAAGATGCCTCCCAGCAACGGTGGGACAACATCGACGTGTACACCTTCCCACCGTTCTGTCTGATGAGAAGGGTGCTCAACAGGACCAGACTATCGGTCAACTGTTCGATGACTCTGGTAGCTCCGCTATGGCATCACGCGGAATGGTTTCTGGACCTTCTGCAGCTCCTGACGGAACTCACGAGGGAGCTTCCTCCACGACACGAGCTTCTCAGACAACCCCACTCCGGCGTCCCTCACAGGGCCGTAGCCTCGCTTCGGCTTCACGCCTGGAGACTATCCAGCGTCTCCTCGCGGAGAGAGGCTTTTCGCAACAGGTTGCGGAGAGAATGTCTCGGCACCTGCGAAGATCCTCTGAGGGAGTCTACCAAGCAAAGTGGAGAGTCTTTTGTGGCTGGTGTGGTGGAAGGGGTATCTCTCCACTCGATGCCACTATTCCAGCAATAGCGGACTTCCTTGTTTATCTGCGAGAAGAAATGCGCCTTTCTGTCTCGGCAGTGAAAGGCTATCGCTCAGCCTTAAGCTTGGCCTTCAGATTGAAGGGCGTGGATATTTCTTCATCGCTAGAACTCTCTTTACTCATACGTTGCTATGAGCTTACCTGCCCCCAGTCGGAAGTGAGACCCCCTCCTTGAAACGTGGTTCGAGTCCTCAGGTCTCTTAAGAGACCTCCCTTCGAGCCATTACGCCAGGCCTCCGATCGCCACCTGTCTTGGAAGACGGCTTTCCTACTCGCCTTGGCTTCGGCCAAGGGAGTTAGTGAACTCCATGGTCTCTCGTACAACATCGCCCATTCAAGGGGATGGGGGGAGGTAATGTTCAGGTTCGTCCCTGAGTTTGTTGCCAAGACTCAGAATCCTGGGGTGCCGGATCCTCGGTTCAACTCTTTCAGTATCGCGAGTCCCCGTTCTGTAACAAGTGACCCAGACCAGCTGCTACTATGTCCAGTGAGGTGTCTGAGGCACTACTTGAAGAGAACGGCTGCAGTCCGTCCTCATGTGCGAGCTTTGTTTGTGAGCACAGGCAGGACTAAGAGGAGGGTCACCAGGAACACCATCTCAGCTTGGATTCGAAGGGTTATCCACCATGCCCTGAATCCTAACCCTCCTCCGTCACGTCGCCCTCGGGCCCACGATGTCAGGGGTATTGCTACATCCCTGGCCTTCAAGAGAAACTTCTCTGTGACACAGGTACTTCAAGCTGGGGTCTGGAAGTGTCAAACGACCTTCACAGCCCACTACCTGCAAGACGTGACCCACAGGAGCCTCGATACGTTTTCTATCGGCCCTGTGGTGGCTGCAGAACAGCTGGTCTAACCTCAGGCTCCTTTTTGGACAAGTAGCAGTAGGTTGAGGGCGTTGTTACCCAGTCTTAGTGTGCGTGAATGAAAGAGTATGTCTGACCCTTGCTTCTTTCTTCATTCTCCCCTCTCTTGGGGAAGCAGCATCCTGGTCATGGCATAACTGACCTCGACCTCTGCAGGTAACCCATGCTTTATTTGTGCTCCTAGTATTAAGCTTAATACTGTTGCGTCTCCCATACCCTGACGAGGTGGTATTGGGAACGTCCTATCCTAGAATTCCTATCTGAAGGTCTCAAGGTCAACTTCATAGGACGAGTCACAGTCTCCCTCACACTGCTTATGTAGGCCACTCGGTTCTAGCGATGCTAGGAACTTGTGAGGTACAGGGGCTCCCTCTCTCTAGTGCTGCTCACTGAGGGATCGAGCCCCCGGGCAAGCCGAAGTCAGTAAGGCTGGGGACTTTCCACCCTTCCTAAGGGGTAAGTCACCCTCTGTAAATAGCGTGGTTTGTATTTCGGTTACGGAACAAATGACAAATTCGAAGATAATTTGTATTTTTCCTAACCATACAAACCTTAGCTATTTACACATATGTGCCCGCCATCCCTGACCCCCAAGTCAAGTCCTACCTCTAAGTGAAGTGAAGCAAGTCACTGGTGTGTGGAGGGGGGAGGGGTAGCAAGCTACCCTTCCCCACCCCCCGCTAAATAGCACGGGTTAATTAACCCTCGTTAAAACTATTGGCTCGTCATTTCAGCTGCGCTAAAAGGTAAACCCTCTGTAAATAGCTAAGGTTTGTATGGTTAGGAAAAATCAAATTATCTTCGAATTTGTCATTTTACAACACCCCAACTCTTGAAGAGATCATTCATCAGTTTTGGGGTGCTCATTTCTTCAAGTCAGATAGGTTACTGATTAGTACATCTGGATATAGAGCTCTAAGTTGACCATTATTACTCCATCCTTTGGGAGATATAGATTTTTGAGGTTGCCTTTTGGCTCCATAGTATCACAAGATATCTTTTAGTGGAGAATGTTTGCCATTTTGGAAAAAAATTCCTTGGTGTACAGGCATTGCAGATAGCATAGAAGTGACTGGTGCAAGTGAAGAGCATGTTAATAATCTGTTGAATATGATTAAAGTAGCCAAGGAAGAGGGATTAGTCTTCAGTTTGAACAAATGGTTTATTAAGCAGCTAGAGATTTCATTCTTTGGATCTATCGACTCAATCAGTGGCATACTGTACTGCCAAACCCTACAGGAATTTCTTGGCATTGTAACAATTATGGCATGATTCTCATCATGTCTGTCTATCCATACTTCACAGCTGCAAGAACTCCTTAAGCAGGTACAGTGCATCATGGTCAATTGGACTGCAATCCATGAGGAGGTTTTAAAAATGTAAAGGGGGTCATATATGAGGATATCTCCCTAGTATACTTTGATACAACAGAAAGGGAGCATCATCCAGATGGACAGCTCATTAAATAGATAAGTAGAAGTCTTGATACAATAAAGAAAACCAATAGCAAATTGCTCTGCTGCAAGTTCTCTGTACGAAAATATTGAATGCAAACTACTAGCAGAGGTATACAGCTGCAAGCTGTTTCACACATTAAACCTACACGGTCAGATGTTCTCTGTTCAATGGCCCACAAGACTCTCTAGATGATATAGTTGAGGAGTCTATGGTGCTCCACCAAATTTGAACACGATGTTGTATGGATATTTATCCATATTTATACATAGTTAGAATTAAATACATGCATAAATATAGGCATAATTAATTTAATTCTATTTGAACACGATGTTGTATGGATATTTATCCATATTTATACATAGTTAGAATTAAATACATGCATAAATATAGGCATAATTATTTTAATTCTATTTGAACACGATGTTGTATGGATATTTATCCATATTTATACATAGTTAGAATTAAATACATGCATAAATATAGGCATAATTAATTTAATTCTATTTGAACACGATGTTGTATGGATATTTATCCATATTTATACATAGTTAGAATTAAATACATGCATAAATATAGGCATAGTTACGTTCATAAATATTTTTTTTTTTTTTTTTTTTTTTTTTTTTTTTACACAGGTAAAACAAAAGATTGGCCACCCGTGGTCTGAGTGATCTCCGACTGTACCGGATCTCCGGTAACCATCCCCGGTACAAACAAAGGTCCGTCATAGTGACAACGTGAACCAGAGGAAATCTAATATTAACCTCAATGCTGATCGCCTGTACGATATCCGGTTAAGCCGGAGATTCGATGAAAAAGAAACCGTAATAATGAAACTGTGAAATCCTCATCGGTATCACATTGTTAACTCCGGTTCTGGACGTCTGCTTGATCTCTGTTTGTATGGGAGATCCGGTAGCAAAGGCTAGTCCCCGTGAGATCGTGACCGTCACCGGTACGATAACATTAACCTCAATGAATGTTTGAGTTATCTCCAGCGTAGCCGGAGATTCGATGAAAAAAGGGGCCGGAAAGGTGTAATTGAGATCAAACATGACAAAGGTTCGTGTGCAAAAAGGTCTCAGCCGGAGTCTGAGTGCCGGATTTCACCGTTGCACTCCAAATATCTGACTAGTTCTCACCCAATGAGTATCCATTATAGCGGCGTATAATTCAAGGCGGAGCTAAACATAACTCAAGGCGGAGCTAAGGGTGTCGGTATAAATCGAACCCAATTAATGACTCCTACACCAACGTTCCTACTAATAGTGTTAGCTATATTAACAGTAACCACATCAATAAAACGTGTATAACATTAAACGTACTATCATCAACTCTGATAATAAGAGGAGGCCTGAATAACTCGTGAACGTATAAAAACGGAGAACGGGAAAATCACCTCCCTTACTCGAGCTAATAAACGAGCACCTTATGTTCTCACTCAAGGTTACATAATAAAAGCTAACATCACACAATAATATAAGGAAAGTAAAATAAAACTGATTGTTTTTATTTTATTTTTATTTTTCCTTTTTCTTTTTAATTTTTAGTCATTGTAATAACCAAAAACGAAGAATAACGACAACTTAACCAATAAATAAGGATATAGTCTAAATCGAGCCTTCCTGGGGCGAGTACAAACTAACAGACTAAATCGCAAACGTTTAAATCGCTATTCGGCCAAAACCATTGTTGGCACTATAATATCCAAATGTTTGTATATTTGTAATTTACCTAATGTCTGATAATGACATAAGGATAAATAACTTAAAGCAATCTGCCGACCTGCGAGGGTCGGGGAAGCAGTGACATGCCCTTAAAATAAATATAAACACCAGCCTTAGCTAAAGGCAAGGCAAATATAAGTGTTAAGTGTATGGGCGACCTCCGGTGAAGCCGGAGCGTAATGAGATGTCCTGAATAATGCCGTCTTAGCCAAAGGCAAGGCAAATATAAGTGTGAAGTGTATGGGCGACCTCCGGTGACGCCGGAGGATAATGAGATACTCTGAATAATTCAATTGTGGCTAATAATTCAATTGTGAAGATATAAAAGCCAAGCCGCAGCTAAGGGCTAAGGCTTAGATCATAGCAAATCGTATTTACAAACTCCGGTGAGGCCGGAGGGAGAAGAAAGGTCCTGAATAATTATTGTGAATAAAAACACAATTGTAATAACAATGGCTATTGTGGATATGGCCGTGGCCTGAGACCGCAGTAAGGGCCACCGGAGGGTCGTATCTAAACAATATGAAGCCCGTCCCATGTAGTAAACAATATATAAATATAACAATAGAACGAAAGTCATTGAGAATCCCTCAAGCCGGAGTAGAACTCAAGGCGGAGTGGAAAACGTTCATAAACTACTCCCGAGCCGTAACGGGGAGAGGACGAACACGGACCAAAATAACGCTAACAATTGAAAAGTCACGAAAAATAAATAACTCGTAAGTTATCATCCACCCCGAGGGGGAGAGGTGAGAGAGGGAGAACCCGTTGAACGCACAAAACGGAAAACGGGAAATCCGCTCAACCACCTGAGCAAAGAAAGAAAACGAGATAAAGGGGTAACTCGTGACTGCGAACAGAAAACGGGGACCCCAATCTCTCGCTCTCTTGGACACAAAAACAGGACTAAAAATCACACAACACTATTATAAACGTATAAAATAAAAATGTACATCCATATAACACTACGATCGAAGAATAGCATCTGCTAAAACTTTAAATAAATAGCACAGTCGAGTGACGAACGCCTCGGGCGGTTACTAAACAAAAACAAAGCTAAATCGCTATCTCGTTCGTAGGCTGGACTTACTAGCAAAAAGTACCATGAGCATAAATACACAAAAAATTAAAAATAATAACGGTTCTAAAGGCATAAGGCCAGGGACTTAACCAAGAACCTAAGTGACAGAGTACTAAACGGGCAGATAAAGATGAATTCCCAAACAAGTGAACAAACAATGGCCGCCATGAAAGGCCAGACGGGAATAATAAAACAGACTATACTGGATATAAAACAAAAGCCCGGTACAATAAAATACTGTCAAAACAAACTATGGTACTTAACATTGGAATGTGTGAAGATGGAGCTTCGGACATGACAAAATAAATCCATGACTGTTAAAAACGATCGAGAGCACCACAAATTACACACTATTCTATCAGTCCAAAAAGAAGGATGTAGTTCAGATGGCGCTCGCGTCGTGGCGTGGGTGGTGTGGCGCTGGTGGTTGGCAAGGGCCTTTGTATCGGCCCATCCCTTTGACGAAGGAATTAACTAAATGGAAGACAACCTGTGAATAGTGGATTTCACGCGCCTTTGCTTTATACACGACACCCTAAAGGTGCTCGCGCGAGGGTTGTAACCTCAGCATTCCATGCTTTTATCTTTCTCTGGTATAATTGGAAGGTTTTATCAGAAAAGGTATATAAGAAGGACTCTTTTCACCGGGCGCCACAGGTCTCTCCCCAGAAATAGATTTTTCCTTCGTCAAAATCCCTTTATGAATCCAGAACCTTATGGGCCTCAAATACCAACCCGGTAAGACAATGCTGCTAGCTGATGGACTATCATGTTTGCCGGGATCTGCAGTAACAGGCCAGATTGAGCTCAATTTCCAAATAAACCTAATCCACTTCAGCTATGGTAAGGTGCAAGAGCTTTGGGAGGCAACCGCCAAAGAACCTGACTGGGCCTTTCTGTGTCATAAATATAGTTGAGTTAATGGACAGCTAGAAACAGATCTAAATGTTCTTGAGAACTTATTGGCACTTAAGGATGAATTGTCTAACAAAGAGGAAGTCATTCTAAAGGAAAACCATCAAGTCGTCAACACCAGTGAAGATCATTGAGAAAGCCGAGAGCCTCGTTCGTTATATAGTTGGCGTCACATCTTTGTGTGTCCGTCTTGATGACCCTTTGGTGATGCACTGAACAAGGTTCTCTTTGAAGAAACCTGTAACTCCTGCTAAACTGATGTCGGACCAGCTGAAACCCAATATAAATTATCTTAGGACATTTGGTAGCTCAAGTGACAGTGCACCTTTAGTTGTCTAACTGTGGGTTAATGGAGTGTTGCCTGTCAGCCAGTAGATGCAATGATATTTTGAAATCCCATCACCTTTTATTACTCAGTTCTATTTTAAGCTGGCCATATACCTGTTTCTGCTATTAATCCATAGTAGTGTTTAGCTGTACATGTAACATGTTCAAACATTCCTTTAATAATCTTGTTCTAATTTCCTTTGCTCTCACACTAAATACAAACCCTTTCGCTCTTTATTAGGATATACTTTTGGCGAAGCTGGAAGACTAGCCATAAGACTTAGCAAGGTACAGTATAACTACCCCACCACTAGTTAGCCCCTTAGCAGGGGTTAGTATCAGCTACCCTGTTCACACTCACACACCAGTGTTGTTTCATCTCTTTTTCCTTTGGCTCTACTGAGAGCAGATGTTTGTGTCTCTCCACCACCCACACTGACTGCCATATTCACTAATTGCTTTGTTGCTTTCTCTTTCCGGGTATGAATGTTACTTCTTCCAGTCATCATTTGGACGTGTCCAGGGCTTGAAGGGTGCAAATTCAGCACCTTATGTCCTCGGTCAAGACCAATCCTCATTTGTTGTGTCCGGCCTGCAGAGGACGACCTTGTGCTCAGGATGACACCTGTGCGGTATGTCAGGAGTGGTCTTCGTCCCAGTGGGAAAGATTTGGACGCTAGTGTAAGATGAAGTTGAAGAGGGATTCTTCTCCTTTAGGGTCATCCTCGAAGTCAAAGAAACCTCGGAATTCTTTAACATCTCAATCTCTCCCCTAAGCTTCTTCTCACTCAGTCTCCCCAGGAGATCGATCGTGTAGGAGCGTTGACCCTTTAACTCCAGGAAAACTCTTATAGTCTAATTTTTATAGCGGTGCATATTTGCACTTGACTCACAGGGGTGCCCTTTTAGCTCGGAAAGGTTCCTGATACCTGATTGGTCGGAAGTATTTTTGTCCGAACACCTTCATTGTTCTCGAATGATTACCAAGTAATGTGAATCGAAATTTATTTATTAACCTATATTTCTCCATCATATATATGTTTTATCAATAAACAATGTGAAAGAATAAATATTTTATAAAGAATCGTCTTGGTAAGTCTAAATTTAATAACACAATGCGCCGAAGTCAACGACAGCAGCTTGTTTTCGGATGCACGCTTTGTAATTTTGTAATTTTTCACATATTTTAACACAAATTGGGATAGATTACACCCAGCATAAGTTAAACATGTTATTATAAACTTTCTTTGACTACCAGAACTTACCAAAAACATGGAATTAATAAAACCCGATATTTGTGAAAACTTATGGGGAGGTAAAAGAACAGCCTGTAGCGGCCTGGCGGAAAAACGATCCCTTCTGACTCGTAGACGCAGTATGTTTTTTTCTTTTGTAATATAGTTCGGCCTATTCCTTTCAGTTTAAATCGTCTTACATTGTTTCTCTTCGTATTATTTTGCTTAGTATTTTCCCACATTCCTGTTCCTCACCGAATATCTATCTATTTTCCCCGATATCCCTTCTTTCATATAGGCCTATGTGATATCCGCACTACGATTCCTCATGTTTTGCACCTTACGTCAGTAAATATGTAAATAATAATAACAACATAAATGTTATGCTGTGTAGCAAGTATAACCTATTCTGTAAACCTGATATTAAGCATTGTATTTTTTTATTCCCGCCTCTACACTATTTTAATGAGACTAGCACGCGCGTCCCTTCAAGCCATCACTTTCGACAGAGGATAAGAAATAAGGAATCGTAGTGCGGATATCCCATATATGAAAGAAGGGATATCGGGGAAAATAGATAGATACAGTATTAGGTGAGGAACAGGAATGTGGGAAAATACTAAGCAAAATAATACGAAGAGAAAGAATGTAAGACTATTTAAACTGAAAGGAATAGGCTGAACTATATTACGAAAGAAAAAACAAACTGCGTCTACGAGTCAGAAGGGGTCGTTTTTCTGCCAGGCCGCTACAGGCTGTTCTTTCACCTCCCCAAAAGTTTTCACAAATATCGGGTTTTATTAATTCCATGTTTTTGGTAAGTTCTGGTAGTCAAAGAAAGTTTATAATAACATGTTTAACTTATGCTGAGTGTAATCTATCCCAATTTGTGTTAAAATATGAGAAAAATGACAAAATTACAAAGCGTGCATCCGAAAACAAGCTGCTGTCGTTGACTTCGGCGCATTGTGTTATTAAATTTAGACTTACCAAGACGATTCTTTATAAAATATTTATTCTTTCACATTGTTTATTGATAAAACATATATATGATGGAGAAATATAGGTTAATAAATAAGTTTCGATTCACATTACTTGGTAATCATTCGAGAACAATGAAGGTGTTCGGACAAAAATACTTCCAACCAATCAGGTATCAGGAACCTTTCCTTGCTAAAAGGGCACCCCTGTGAGTCAAGTGCAAATATGCACCGCTATAAAAAATAGAGTATAGTTGTTCCGTAACTGAAATACAAACCATGCTATTTACATGGGGTAATTACTTCGGCGTAGCTGAAATGACGAGCCATAAAAGTTTTAACGAGGGTTTCCTACCCTGCCGCTAATTGGGGGGGGGGGGGTAGGGAGGGGTAGCTAGCTCCCTCCCCCCTCACACACACCGGTGAATACTTCTCTTTACTTTTGGCTTGGGAAGAGAACAGACCTGTCTGTGCTCTCCCTCGCTTTGACTGCCATAATTAATCTGTCTTTTTGCTTTTTCTTTCGCAGTGTGATTGAAGTTAGCCTCTGCTGTTATGCGTACGTGCCCTGGACTTCCTTGCCGCCCTTGTGGGACCTTTATGTCGGCGGTCGACACAGATCCCCACACCTTGTGTCTTCACTGTAGGGGCCAACGGTGTGATAGTGGTAACGTATGTGATGAATGTAGGGAGTGGTCTACCTCCCAGTGGGAGAGGTTTGCCCGGCGCCGTAAGAAGAAGGCCAAAAGGGATCTTTCTCCTTCAAAGGTTTCTCTGAAGAGAGAAAATTCCAGGACTTCTTCTTCCGTTGCCCTTTCCTCCTCCGAAGCTTCCCCTCGAGCGGCTTCTTCCGAGAGGCCAGTGAGTGGTAGCGTAGACAGCTGTGCTTTTGACCGATACCGTGGTGCGGGAGAGGTAGTTGCCTCCCATAGCGAGGCAGCTGCCCCTCCTCCCTCGGAGGAGGGTTTGTTCCGTAACCGGAATACAAACCACGCTATTTACAAAGGGTTACCTTTTAGCGTAGCTGAAATGGCGAGCCATTAGAATTTAATGAGGGTGTATTACCCCCGCGCTAGTTAGCGGGGGGGTAGGGGAGTGGTAGCTAGCTACCCCTCCTCCCCCTCACACACAGGTGAATACTCACTTTCACTTTTGGCTCGGACTGTGATAGACGTCTCTGTCTGGTCCTCTCTTGGCAGCCATTGTTTGTTTGTTTTGTCTTTACTTAATCGCTTACTTTTCATTTACTCAATATATATGTAAACATGTTTTCATGTTTGTATATATATTTGAGTATAGAAATAAGTAAGTTTCCTTTTCAGATTTGTGTGTGTAGTGTACGATATCTACGTGGAGGCCTCGGCAGTTAGGCCACCACGGCGTAATTTTATGGGTGGCGATCGAGTTTGACTTATGTCTTTCTCTCTCTCTCTCTCTTGAGGTCGTTCACCCTTTTACTACGTATTACTACGCCCTTGTAACCTAGCTTCCTTTCCGTGTGGGGGGTTGCTACGCCGTACGTTTGTCTCAATTAGTTATGAATCTAATTGTAGTTTTTTTTTTTTCAGCTTGTAGAACGATTCCTTTCGGGGTTTTCGTTCTTTCTTTAGTGTTCATTCATTTTTAAATTACATAATTACATAGTTACATAATTATAATTGTTATAATTCCGTTTTGGTTACAGCTCTGCTTCCGCGAGTGTAAGTGGTTGTGAGTGCACGTGCCTGTTGTGTAATTCTTGTTCCTTTCCCTCGGGAGTCCTCTTCGTAGCCTTCCCGGTGGAATGAATGTGTACTAATATTATTTGTTTTATTTTTTTACAGTTACCGATCTAGTTCGTTTCTGTAATATAGCAACGGTGTGAGCTGTCTGGTTAAGTCCTGGGGATTCGGGTGTTGCTGCCTCCCCCCTTGTATTTTCGTCAGGGGCGTGTCTCCTTCTACTGGTAGTACTCCCGTGACGACGGACAGCTCTCCAGTTCATTTTAGAACTCTCAGGAGGCTTGCCTCCTTGGGCGGGTAACTTTCCTTCCGAGGGAAGTTTTTCCTGTCCAGGCTTGAGTTTTTTCCTTTTGGGGGGTTCTTCTCTTGCCTTTTTTTCGTGCGACTATGCTCTTGGTGCTGAGCGGTCGCACCTGCAGTTTCGCTCAAGGGGCTGGGCAACTGCAGGAGCTCCTCTTCGGAGGATTGCTCCTTTTAGGTCACTGGCTGACCAGTCTCTTCCACGAAGTGTTTCTCTTTCGTTCGCGAGAGAGTACATTCATAGAGACTCCTCTTCGGAGGTTTCTTCTGTTGCTGTTGCTGTTGGCCTCCCTCGCCGTAAGGCCCACCGTCCGCCTCGTCGTAAGGGCCTCTCATCTCCCTATAAGGGTGCTTGAGGCGCCTTTTTGGATCTCCGTTTGCAGCCTACAACTCCTTTTTCTCGATCTTCCGCCTTGGTGCAGATGGACAGCAGTCTGATCTCGTCTTCCGACGGGCAACGGTCTTCCCGACGGACAACGGTCTTCCCGACGGACATCAGTCTCCCGGCGGACAACGATCCCTTCGGGGCAAAGGGTTGCCTCCACGGGGGTTCTTCCCTTGCGCGTCAGGGTTTCCCTGCGCGCCCTTCTGCTGTGTTCTCTCCTGCTTCTGCTCAGTGTGAGCACACAGGCGCTCTTCTGCTCATCAGCGCTCTCCTGTTCGTCAGCGCTTTCAAGATGATCATCCCTGCGGTTCCTGTTGGTTCCTGTTACGCGCCCACGTTCGCCCTCGCGATCTAGAACTTCGGTTCAGGTCGGGGTCAAGGACTCTTCTTCTTTGCGCAGGCTTCCACGCTTAGCCTTCTGCTCGTCAGCGATCATCAGCTCGCCAGCGATCATCAGCTCGCCAGCGATCATCAGCTCGCCAGCGATCATCAGCTCGCCAGCGATCACCTGTCTCTCGGCGATCTCCGGATCGTCCACGTGTGTTACAGCCGGCACGCCAACGTTCTCCAACACTTCTGAAGGAACATGGTTCGCCAGCTACTAGCTCACCTGCTCATGCTGATCGCCATTGCGCGACCCTCAACTGCGGATGCTGATCGCCATCGCGCGACGCTCAACTGCGGATGCTGATCGCCATCGCGCGACCCTCAACTGCGGATGCTGATCGCCATCGCGCGACCCTCAACTGCGGATGCTGATCGCCATCGCGCGACCCTCAACTGCGGATGCTGATCGCCATCGCGCGACCCTCAACTGCGGATGCTGAGCGCCATCGCGCGACCCTCAACTGCAGATGCTGATCGCCATCGCGCGACCGCACACCTGCGGATGCTGATCACCATCGCTCGACCCTGCGCATGCTGATCACCATCGCGTGACCCTCAACTGCGTATGCTGTTCGCCATCGCGCGATCGCCCACCTGCAGATGCTGTTCGCCACTGCGCGACCGCCGACCTGCACATGCTGATCGCCATCCCGCGACCCTGGCATGCTGATCACCATCACGCGACCCTGGCATACTGATCACCATCGCGCGACCCGGCGCATGCTGATCACTGCTCGCGATCTCTCACCTTCGCATACTGCTCGCCAACGCACGATCGCTCACCTGCGCATACTGCTCGACCATCGCGTCGGCATAACACAATGCGCCATCGCCAACCTGCGCGTTAGCGCTCACCAGCTCACCACCGATCGCTTGTTGATCCATATCGCCAGCGGTCCTCCTCGCCCACGCGGCACCGCGTTTCCTCGCCATCGCGCTAACGCTTGCGTTCGCCGCCTCGGACTCGCTCTCATCCACCTGCCCACCCTCACGACCGCTCCCCTGCGCGACCGCTCGCCCGTGCAACCGCGCGACTGCTCACCCGTGCGACCGCTCGCCCGTGCGACCGCGCGACCGCTCGCCCGTGCAACCGCGCGACCACTCGCCTGCGCGCCCACACGCCCACGTGCCTGCACGTCTACGCTCATGCTCTCCAATGTTCGCCCACGCGCGAACCAACGGTTTTTCCATCGCGCGGACGGATGGTGTTCCGTCGCGCGAACCTACACTGTTTCTTCGCACAAATGTCGGCTTATTTCTTGCAGTATCCATTGCTCGTCTATGGGTTATCGCTCGCCTACCACCAGGAATTTCCGTCGCGCGAGCTCCAGGGCAATTGCGACCACGATTCCCAATGGGGTTTTCGCAGCATGACCAGCCTGGAGAGTTCTTCTGGAGCGTATTTCCAGAACACGGCCTCACCCCGTAAACACAGAGCATGGCACTTGCAAGAATAGGAGAAACTTAAGGGAGATCTGAGCAACACTCCTCTATTCCTGAACCTGGGTTAGCCCTTCCCCGTCATTCCCTGGAAGGATTTTTGGCGGGGGGGCTTTCCGTTCGGGATTTCTCCATCGGACAAGGGGTGACTGCTTACCTCTTCCTCTGGGAGCTTACCAGGTTCTTTCCCTCCTCGGTTACGGCCCGAGGTTTGGTTCAAGGAAGCTACAGGAAGATCAAGGGTACTTTCCTCCTCTCGAGCTCAGGCACCTTGGCCTTTCGTCGTTAAGTATCTAACTTGCGGACAAGCTCGATGTTGTACCATCTGGACGCGCTGACTGAGGGCTTCCTTCGGGTGTCTCATCTGTGGAAGTCGACGACCTCAGACACCCTTCCATCCTTGAGAAGAGTTTGTTTGTGCCCAAGGACAGAGACTTAGACAGCTGCTGTGCGGAGTAAATCGACTTCTGGTTTCACTCCTCCAAGGCACTTTCTTCCAGACTCTGCAGGGCTCCAGCGCCCTTTTCTTTCAACCACGTCGGCTTAAGTTATCGGCTACGACAACTGGGACAAGGTGTCCAATTGCAGTTTCCTCCTGTCAGGAACAGATGGCACGGGAGACTCCCCCGGGGGGGCATAGTCCTAAAAGGAGTTCACGAACTCTAGGATTGCAGGTTTTTCGCTGGGAGGATGCTTAAGGTTACTCATCCGAATGACAGCTTACCGATGCCCATTCCCGCACAATCTCTGTGATTAGCCAAGGATATCGCGCCTGCCGTCTCTGTCAGCGAATTCAGTGTCTTTGAACCCCTATGCCATAGCGTCAGCAGAGTTGCCCGGTTGGGCAGAATGATCCATACCTTAGGCGAAGGTCTTCCTTAGGATCATCGACGGCTTCACCCCCGGCCCCCTCAGTCGATCCTTTCTTGTAAGGAAGGATCTGAGAGGGGATGTCCATAGTCGACCTCTCAGCCCTGATCAAGTTTGTCGAACAAACTTCGGCCAGCGTAGACCAGCAGAATCGATCAGACTGGTAACGAGGCGACAGGACTCCGTAAACCCTGGATCGGAAGGACGGGTACTTTCAGTTTCCATTCCATCCATCTTCCAGGGTGCTCGTCGAATTCAGCCTAGACTGCAAGTATTCCTGCTTATGATGCAGTGTGGCTATCCCGCCGTGGCATAGCAGGTTTGTTTCCCCAGCGAACTCTCCCTGCCTTCCTCTTGGCCGCTCAGGTGCAGGCTTCCGCCTCCTCTGCTGTTTGGAGGGCTGGTCAACTCCGGTAGGCTCGGGTTTCGACCTTCTTCAGCGCCGGGACAAGCTTCCGGATGCTTACCATGAGTGTGGGCTCATGGTATTTTGCTTGGAGCCTTCTCTTCCTCTGCCTCAACATCTGGAGTATCTGGCCATGATATTGTGTCAACGGCCTTACCACGTTGGAAACCCCGCTTCTCGTCCGTCCAGCGAGGTTAAGCAACGTCGGTACTTGGATGGGTGACCACCTGGGGACGCCAGATTCTGTTACCACATCCTCCGAGCCTTCCTTTCGGTTGACTGTGGCAAGACTGAGGAGAGTCGCAGTACCTGTTCTCAGTCAAGCAGAGCTTTCAGCCCTACCTTGGAACGTTTCCTAGTTCTCCTTTCCTCATTGACCCGTCTATAGTCCGAACGGTCGCCTCAGGATAAGTTCCATGTGGGGCGATCCAAGTTCCGGTGGCTTCAGGCAATGTTTAACCGGACTCCCTGGCCCTATGGGACCAGTGGAACTATTAGACCTGCAATGGGTGTTGACCTATGGAGCCTCTTGAAGGTAGTGGATATTCTCGTCCTTTCCCCACATTCTTGATGCGGTTCTCGGACTCGTCAAAGGAAAGGGGGGGGGGCCATGTTCCGGTCCAGGCCTATGGTCAAGACCTGAAGGATACCTCTCCATCATTCAGGCAGGCTTAGGGGCCTTAGTCTGGCCCCTCTTCAGATCCTACAGCTCCTGCCGAGTCGCCCCGTTGCGCGTCAACTTCATTCTAACCAGCAGGGGACGCATTTTCACACCTTCACATCTTGCAGTAGAGATACCGGGATGATTTAGATTCTCTCAATACCACCATCGGCTCTCTCATTCCAGGCAGGGGAATGTTTCTCTCAGACTATCCGAGCAGAGCCTCGTAGAGAGAGTGTACCTGGGGGTCTTTGACCTTGGGTAACCAGCAAGTGCTGGTCTGGGGGACCTGATCGCGACAGCTTGGAACCTCAAGCTTCCGCTATTCTTCCCCCCAGTCTCAGACCCCGAGACTCTGGCAAGATGCATTCCGGTGATGGTGGGACAACTTCGACGCCTGCGTCTTCCCTCCTTTTTGTCTGTGGACAATGGGTCTCAACAAGACCAGGTTGTCTGTCAACCTTTCAATGGGAGAGCTCCACTGGGACTATGCGGTTTCTGGACCCTCTGCTTCCCCTGACGGAACTCCCGGGAGAGCTTCTCCCACGGCGCAGACTACTCAAGCAACCACACTGCGACATCTCTCCCGAACCGGGGCGTCGCTTCGGCTTCATGCCTGGAGACACTACGCTTCCTCCTCAAGAAGAGACAACCCGCTACAGTCGCGGTACGGAGGTCGCGTCATCTGCGATAGTCATCCACAGGGGTCTCCCAGGCAAAGTGAAGAGTCTAAGGTGGTTGGTGCCATGGGAGATATACCTCTTCCCTTGAGGCCTCTTCTCCAGCAATAGCGGTCTTATTGCCTTTCGGCGGGAGGAAACTCCTTTCCGCTCTCGGCAATGAAGCCTGTCGCTCAGCCTTTCCCTGACCTTCAGGCTTAAAGGAATAACTTTTTCCTGCCCGCTGGATCTATCCTCGCTCATGCGAAGCTACGATCGTCCCTGCCCTAGTCGGAGGAAGACCTCCAACTTGGAGCATGGCTCGGACTTTTAGTCCTTTAAGAGATCTTCTCAAGACCCTTTTACGACAGGCCTCGGATTGTATTCCGCCTTGGGTCTTCTGCTCACTCTGGCCACGGCCAGTGTGTAAGCAATCTTCTTGGTCTCTTACTACTCCCCCCTTTCTAAGGAAGAGGGGAAGGCAACATTCAGGCTCGCTCCTGATTTGTTGGCTAGACTCAGAATCTGAGGGTCCCGGCCCTTCGGTCCGATTCATTCAAGATTTCGAGTCTCCATTCTGTGTCTGATGTCCCAAGACCTTCTCTTTCTTGCCAGTAAAGGAATCGAGAGGTTAGCGCTGGGAACAGCTGCAGTTTTGTCCTCAGTTGCAGCCGATTTGGGAGCACAAGGAGGACATTGGGGGAGAGTCACCAGTATACCTCTTCAGCCCGGACTCAAGGACATTCATCTCGACCTGTCTCCAGACCCTCCCCCGTCACGTCGCCCTACAGCACGATGTTGGATACATCGCAACGTCCTTCGCCTTCGAGTAATACTACTCTGTGACGCAGGTTCTACAAGCTGGAGTCTGGAAGCGTCTTAATTACCTTCGCAGCCCGCTTTCTGCAGGGCGTGACTCACAGGAGTCTCAATACGTTTTCTATCGCTCTGTGGTGGCTACACAACAGCTGGTCTAACCTCAGGCTCCTTTTTGGACAGGTAGCAGAAGGTTGAGGGCATTGTTATCAGGTTTTAGTCTGCATGAACGAAAGAAGTATGTCTGGCCCTTACTTCTTTCTTCATCATCCCCTCTACGGGGAAGCAGCATCCTGGTCTCTGCATAGCTGACCTCGAACCTCTGAAGGTAAACCATGCTTCCTTGTGTTCCGAGTATTGAGTCAATACTGTCGCGTCCCCCATACCCTGACAAGGTGGTATTGGGAACGTCCTAACCCAGAGTTCCTTCTGGAACTCCAGGTCAACTGCCTAGGACGGGTCACACTTCTTCCTTCACACACAAGCTTACGTAGGCCACATGGTTCCTTGCGGAGCAAGGAACTTGTGAGGTGCAGGGACTCCTTTTCTCGAGTGCGACTCACTCGGATTCTGAGTCCCCGGGTAAAGCCAAAGCCAGTATGGCTGGGGACTTTCCACCCTTCCTAAGGGGTAAGTCACCCTTTGTAAATAGCGTGGTTTGTATTCCGGTTACGGAACAAATGACAAATTCGAAGATAATTTGTATTTTTCCTAACCATACAAACCTTAGCTATTTACACATATTTGCCCGCCAGCCCTGTCCCCCAAGACAAGTCCTACCTCTAAGTGAAAGTGAGTATTCACCTGTGTGTGAGGGGGAGGAGGGGTAGCTAGCTACCACTCCCCTACCCCCCCCCTAACTAGCGCGGGGGTAATACACCCTCGTTAAATTCTAATGGCTCGCCATTTCAGCTACGCTAAAAGGTAACCCTTTGTAAATAACTAAGGTTTGTATGGTTAGGAAAAATACAAATTATCTTCGAATTTGTCATTTTGTGTCTAACAATGATTTATTGCAGCTTTGGGCTTCCTTGGGGCTTCGGGGTTCGCCCTCCAAGGAAGCCCTGTTTGACATGATCAAACTGGGTGCAGCCGTCAAACAATTGCCAACTTCAGCGGAGATAGATCCTCTGTCTGTGGTTGACTTTGTTGTGACGGAGACATCCCGTGGGTCTAGCCAAACTCCTGTTCCTGTGGCTGAGGTAGCTGAAGGCTTAGACTCTCCCTCCGAACATCCTTCGAGGGAGGATCTAAGTCCCACGGTCTCTCCTGCCGGCAATTCTCCCCTTCGGGGGGAGTTCGCTTACAGAGACTTCTCTTCGGAGGCCCATCGAAGGTCAGCTTGCTGATCCCACGGCCCCTCGTGGGCGTATAAGGCGGAAGGCTCGTCCTCCCCTTCGCTGTAGAGGCCTTCCTTCCCCTTATAAGGGTGTTAAGAGGCGCCTCTTCGGCTCGTCGTCACCACAATCCTCTGCGGAGGAGACGACTTGCCGTTCTCCTGTCCTGCCAGCTACCAACCTAGACCTCTCCGGGGATCGTTCGCGATCCCCTTCGGAGGATGGTCGTCCTTTGGGACAATGTGACCTGTCGCCCAGACCATCCACTTCCAGAGTTCCTGATGCGCGTGACGCGCCTCCTGATACTGCCATTGCGCAGTCTCCGGGCCCTTCGGGGCTGAAGGGTCTTGAGCGCAAACCTGCGCCTCTTGCCCTCAAGCACCAGGCACCGCCTGAGCGTCGCATGCTGATGTTGCTGCTGTTCCTGACTTAGCGCCTCTGCGCTCACCCACAGGCGTTCGCGCCTCCGTTCCTGGTATGCGCCAGGGCCCCCCTGCGCGCCCACGCCCTTCGGCGCCCCAGCGCCCTCCAGCAGTTCCTGAGGTAGCGCACCAGCGCTCACCTGCGCATACGCGCCTAGTTCCTGACAAAGCGCGCCAGTGCTCACCTGCGCATATGCGCCCTCCGGTGCCCAAGAGGCCACCTGCGCCATCGCGCCCATCAGCAGTTCCTGAGTTAGCGCACCAGTGCTCACCTGTGCATACGCGCCCTCCGGTGCCCAAGAGGCCACCTGCGCCATCGCGCCCATCAGCAGTTCCTGAGATAGCGCTCACCTGCGCATACGCGCCCTCCGGTGCCCAAGAGGCCACCTGCGCCATCGCGCCCATCAGCAGTTCCTGAGTTAGCGCACCAGCGCTCACCTGCGCATACGCGGCCTCCGGTGCCCATGAGGCCACCTGCGCCATCGCGCCCATCAGCAGTTCCTGAGTTAGCGCACCAGCGCTCACCTGCGCATACGCGGCCTCCGGTGCCCAAGAGGCCACCTGCGCCATCGCGCCCATCAGCAGTTCCTGAGTTAGCGCACCAGCGCTCACCTGCGCATACGCGGCCTCCGGTGCCCAAGAGGCCACCTGCGCCATCGCGCCCATGAGCAGTTCCTGAGTTAGCGCACCAGCGCTCACCTGCGCATACGCGGTCTCCGGTGCCCAAGAGGCCACCTGCGCCATCGCGCCCATCAGCAGTTCCTGAGTTAGCGCACCAGCGCTCACCTGCGCATACGCGCCCAGTTCCTGACACGGCGCTCCAGCGCTCACCTGCGCATATGCGTCCACCGGTGCCTCAGCGGCCACCTGCGCCCACGCGCCCTCCAGCGCCTCGGCTCCCTCCAGTTCCTGTTTTGTTGCGCGCGGTCCAGGAGGCACCTGAGCTGGCGCACAGGCGCCCACAGGTTCCTTCGGACTCGTCACGCCCGTCTGGGGGGACGCGCGACACGCGTGCAGTTCCAGCTCCAGCGCCCATGCGCACACCAACGCGCTCTCGCATTGCCACTTCTAAGCGCGTCGCCCAGCAGGTGCCCAAGTTAGCGCACGGGCGCTCACGGCCGCCTCTGGGCTTTCCCTCCAGACCGCGCGAGCTTGCATCTGATGCAATCGCACACGACGCTCCAGTAACGCGCCCTGTTCCTGCTACACGCCCCGTTCCTGCATTCAGGACAACTAAGGTTGCCCTTCAGCGAACACCAGAGCGCCCTCATCCAACGGCGCTGTGAAAAAAATTAATAGTAGTTGGGGAAAATACAAACCATTTCCAAAAATACTGTAACATTTAATTCACTGTAAAGATTTCAATTTTCTTAAATAGGTTTACATAGTTTGCAAGCAATAAATTTAACTTTTTTTGTATAACAGAAAGTATTGTAATATTTTTTTGGTCCTACCCGTTGTCTAACCACATTTGTTTTTGCAGCACGCCCTTCTCTCTGTAGGGTTTTGGAGAGGCAACCAGAAGTTTAGTCGAGACATGACACAAGTAAAATGATTGTAAGGGCTGTATTATGTCCGAGTCTGTTTATAGGGTTAATCAGCTTGATAAAAAAAAAATGGTAATGTAAACATTTCTGTCCTGCTACATGAGTCACTTCTCAAACTTGGTATTGACAGTGTGTTCTGACAGTGACCTATCTTGAGTTTTAGAAAAACATTTTAAGGATCAAGATATTGCTACTCCACATCACCAGATCACAAAAGGTGATTCCATACTGGAACTTAGTGATGGATAGTTCTTTTAAATATTTGCCACAGAACCAAGTGAACGTAAAGGGGCCTAAAATCATCTTTTTGCGGAAGACCACAAACTTTTAAGTGTCATAAACATTAATAGTAAACTGGAACTATTGAAATGGCATACTGGTACTTGCCCAAATAGATACACGGTTAGGTGTGCCTTTGTTTATACTTGTACTGTATAGGAACACTTATGAGTGTCCCACCTGGGGAAAATATTTCCTGTTTGTTTATCTGGTTACCCTGTTGCTGAAGCTTGATGTAAAGGGATGTTAATTTTGCCTTTGATTATTCTAATTGAAATATTATTCCTAACTGTTTTTTTCAAATAAACATTTTTTTTCTTTTGTTTTATGAATACAGCATATCATTCCAGTTCCTTACACCAATGTGCCCCCCTTCCCTAGCCACTGTTTATAAAGATCTCTTAAGTACAGTAATTTATCATAATTCTTTCCTCCCACAGTGTGTTCCTTTATTAATTATAATATTCCCTTTCACCTAATGTTCTTATACCTTTACTTATAATCAGCAAGCTAAAGGCAAGAGAAGAAAAGGTATGATAAATAACAAGGTTCAAGCTGGGTCACTTTGCCCAGTATAAATCAAGGGGTGGTGCCCAGAGCTCTGTTCTCTTGACCTGTATATTTGTATATTTGTTGTGTAGTGAACGTCGGGTTGTGGCCAGCATTCGGACACTAGGCAGTTCGGGTGCTACCTCTGGCCATAGTCCGCAAACCACTACAGTGCGCCCTGCGCGGCCGCCGCAACAATGCACTCTGGTGCGACTGCATCCTGATGCGCGCCATGCGCGCCCACGATCACCAGCGCGACCAACGCGCCCACAGGCGAGTATGCCGGTCTTATCCGACCAGCGCCAACCGCCTCGCCCCCAGGTCGCTCGTGACCCTGTTCCAGCGCTAACGCGCCCTCAGACGGTTCTTCCGGACACGCGCTCAGGCGCCCCCGTTATCTCGCGCCCTTCGGGGCCGCACCAGGTCGCTGCGCGCCCGCGCGTTCGGCCGCCTCCTGCTCCAGCTCCTTCTCGCCACACGCCCACACCATCACCTACGCGCTCTCGCACCACGTTCC
The DNA here is from genome assembly GCF_036898095.1 of Palaemon carinicauda. NCBI lineage: Eukaryota > Metazoa > Arthropoda > Malacostraca > Decapoda > Palaemonidae > Palaemon > Palaemon carinicauda. The sequence continues at coordinate 120,974,980 of NC_090737.1, read as the reverse complement.
CGCTCCAGTTGCTGCGCGCTCACGCGCCCGCGCTTTCGCCAGTGCACTATCGCGCCACCGCTCCTGAATCCCCGCCTACGCGCCATCGCGCCCGCCCCCGTGAGGTTCCAGTATCGCGCCAGCCATTCACGCGCGACCCTGACCTGGGCCCGGCCTACGAGTCCCAGCACGAGCGCCGTCAGGCGGATTCCTCTTCGTCACGTTCCCCTCCCCGCAAGCGCAGACCAGCGAGCTCGCCGGAGGAGGGCCGCTTCCCGGACAGGTCTAGGGACCATTCTCTTTCAGCCCTGCAGGCGAACCCTCGTTTGTCGACTCCTCCTAGGGATCCCTCGATCCCCTTCCCTCCAGAGGGCGTGTCTGACAGCGCGACTGTCAGACAGCAGCCCTGGTTCGGCACCCTAGTCAGAGCCCTTGTGCAGGCTATCAAGCCCGCCCTCTCTGATTTGGGCCACGAACCAGCGGCAGCTTCCTCCCTCCTGAAGAGGAAGAGAGGAGTCTCTCCCGTGGAACCTCCTCCGAGGCCTATTCTGTCTCCGCGCAGATCCTTGAGCAAGGCTTCTTCTCCCCCTCCGACCTTCTCGCCCTCCCCTGCGGAGGAGGATTACCCCTCCTCAGGAGAGTCGGATGAGCCGGAACACTCCCCCATCGCACCAATGGGCGAGGCTCCGCCTCTCCCCGAGAGGTCATCTTGTCCGGAGGTGGAGAAGAGCCTGCCCCCTTCGCTGCTTGAGTCCTGTATCCCGCCCAGGAGGGAGCCTAAGGACTCTTAAGACGATTCCCAAATCGTCAGCGAGGATAAGGCAGGAGCCGTCTAGAGCCGCCGAGGACGTCCGCGTGTCCCCCAAGGAAGAGCCACTGGCGACAGGAGACTTCGCTGCAAGTTCTTCGGGAGGAGAGCACCAGGAGTCAGAACACGTGTTCTGGCAAGTCCTGACCCTCATGAGGAGCCTTAACGGGATCCCAGACCCTGAGTTCCCTCCTCGTGAAGGGAAGGACATGGTCCTGGACCGCGTTTACGGCACCCAGAAACCCTCTAGGACCAGCGCAGTTTTACCCTGGTCTCAGGGGATGAAGAGTGCCAGGGACAAGGTCGAGGGCCAGCTCCCTGAGCTTGCCTCCTCCAGTAGATCGAGTGCCGGTAATAAGCTCCTCCCTCCTCCTTGAGTCCACCAGAGGAGGTACTTCGAGATCCTCGAGGAGTCTTGCCTGGGTCTTCCCTTACACCACTCCGTGGAAGAACTCACAGGGGGAGTCCCTCTTGAGAGACTTTCCAACCGGCATGTGTCCTTCTCAGCCACTGAGATCCTGAGCCAGGAGAAGGTCACCAAGTGCGCCATGCAGGCAACTTCGTGGCTCGACATCTGGCTGGGGTCTCTGGGCATCCTGGTGCGGTCCGAGGACCTCTCCAAAGAAAGCACCAGGAAAGCACTGGAAACCTTTCTCCTCTCGGGCACACGGACCATTGAGTTTCTGGCCCACCAAGTCTCTAGCTTGTGGGCCAATATGATCCTCAAGCGTCGGGACGCTGTGACCCAGAGGTTCCATCATAAGGTTCCCAGTACAGAGACTAGCAGACTCAGACACTCTTCCGTTCTCGGTAAGAGCCTGTTTGAGCCCAAGGACGTGGAGCTCACTGCTGAGAGGTGGAGGAAGTCCAACCAGGATTCTCTCATCCACAGGGCCCTGACATCAAGGCCCTACAAACCTCCAGCAGTCCAGCAGCCCCGTCCGGCTAAGGACACGAAGAAGACGACCGTAGCAGCGAAGCCCAAGGTGTCTAAGCCCTTTCCTGCCAAAGGCACAAGGGGCAAGAAGTCCTCCAGGGGAGGCAAAAACCCTAGAGGTACGAGCCAAGGCCGGAAATGCTAGGGTTTGCAATCCCCCTGCATGTCCACCAGTGGGGGGATGCCTACAGAGTTGCGCGACAAGGTGGCAGCAACTCGGGGCGGATGCCTGGACGATCTCCGTGATCTCTCTAGGTTATCACGTCCCGTTCACAGCCTCTCTACCTCCCCTGACAGCGAATCCAGTGTCGTTGAGCTCTTTTGCCATGGGATCGGCAAAAGGGCAGGCCCTCCGGGCCGAAGTCCAGACCATGTTGGAGAAGGACGCTCTCCAGGAGGTTGTAGACGGGTCCCCAGGCTTTTACAGTCGACTCTTTCTTGTGAGAAAGGCGTTTGGAGGCTGGAGACCAGTCATCGACCTCTCGACCCTGAACGGGTTTGTCAAGCAGACTCCGTTCAGCATGGAGACGGCAGACACGGTCAGGCTTGCAGTGAGACCACGAGACTTCATGTGCACACTGGACCTGAAGGACGTGTACTTCCAGATCCCAATCCATCTGTCTTCAAGAAAGTACCTGAGATTTTGCCTAGACAACAAGATCTTCCAGTTCAAGGTGCTGTGTTTCGGTTTCTTCACAGCGCCTCAGGTGTTCACCAGAGTTTTCACCATCATCTCTTCGTGGGCTCACAGGATCGGCATCCGTCTCCTTCGTTATCTGGACGACTGGCTGATCCTAGCAGACTCGGAGGCAACCCTTCTTCGCCACCGAGACAGGCTCCTCGAAGTTTGCCAGGATCTGGGGATTGTGGTAAATCTCGAGAAGTCCTCCCTGCTGCCCTCTCAGAAACTGGTATACTGTATCTAGGCATGGTCATAGACACCAATCTCCACAAAGCCTTCCCATCAGACGAAAGGATAACAAGGCTGAGGAAGGTTGCAAGACCTTTCCTCAATCGAGAAGAACTCCCAGCCCAATCATGGCTTCGTCTCCTCGGCCACCTCTCCTGCCTGACCCGTCTCGTTCCCAACAGTCGCCTCAGAATGAGATCCCTTCAGTGGCGACTCAAGTCTCGGTGGAGTCAAGGACACGACTCCCCGGACTCCTTGATCCCGATGGGACCTGCGGAACGGGTGGATCTCAGTTGGTGGGTGGCAGACGAGAATCTGCGAAAGGGAGTGGATCCTCTCGTCCCTTCCCCGGATTTTATGCTGTTTTCGGACGCATCAAACAAAGGGTGGGGCCCCCATGTTCTGAGCCACAGGACCTCAGGCCTGTGGTGAGAATCCGAAAAGTACCTTCACATAAACCTGCTAGAAATGAAGGCCGTATTCCTGGCACTTCAGAAGTTCCACCAAGTCCTGGCAGGCCACTCTGTGGTGGTGATGAGCGACAACACCACTGTCGTGGCTTATATCAACAAGCAGGGCGGTACCTTTTCGGAATAGCCATCCCATCTTGCAGTAGAGATCCTGAGATGGTCCGAAGTCCACTCGATTTTACTAGTGGCTTGCTTCATTCCAGGCAAAAGGAATGTGCTCGCCGACAGTCTGAGTAGAGCGACGCAGATAGCGAGTACCGAGTGGTCTTTGGATCCTCAGATAGCCAACAAAGTCCTGACTTTGTGGGGTTCCCCGACGGTGGATCTGTTCGCTACGGCGCTGAACACCAAGCTCCCGCTGTACTGCTCCCCAGTCCCGGCCCCCAAGGCTCTCTGGCAGGATGCCTTCCAACAACGGTGGGACAACGTCGATGTGTACGCCTTTCCCCCCATTCTGTCTGATGAGGAGGGTGCTCAACAAGACCAGAACATCGGTCAATCTTTCAATGACCTTGATAGCTCAGCTATGGCATCATGCAGAGTGGTTCCCGGACCTTCTGCAGCTCCTCACGGAGATTCCGAGGGAGCTCCCTCCACGTCGCGAGCTACTCAAACAACCACACTCCAACATCTACCACAAAGCCGTAGCTTCGCTTCGACTTCACGCCTGGAGACTATCCAGCATCTCCTCCCAGAGAGAGGATTTTCGCAACAAGTTGCGAACAGGATGTCTGGCCACCTGCGTAAGTCATCCGCAGGGGTCTACCAGGCGAAGTGGCAAGTTTTCTGTGGTTGGTGCTGTGGAAGGAGTATCTCTCCCCTCGATGCCACTTTACCAGCAATAGCGGAGTTCCTTGTTTATCTGCGGTAGGAAATGCGCCTTTCAGTCTCGGCAGTGAAAGGATATCGCTCGGCCTTAAGTCTTGCCTTCAGGCTCAAAGGAATAGACATTTCTTCCTCGCTGGAACTGTCTCTTCTCATACGGAGTTATGAACTGACCTGCCCTCAGTCGGAAGAGAGACCTCCTCCTTGGAACGTGGTTTGAGTTCTCAGGTCTCTTAAGAGACCTCCCTACGAACCATTACGCCAGGCTTCTGATCGCCACCTTACCTGGAAGACGGTATTCCTGCTAGCCCTGGCCTCGGCCAAGCGAGTCAGTGAACTTCATGGTCTCTCCTACGACCGTCGCCCATTCAAGGGGATGGGGGAAGGTAACGTTCAGCTTTGTCCCTGAGTTTGTTGCCAAGACTCGGAACCCGGGAGTGCCGGACCCAAGGTTCGACTCCTTCCAGGTTTCGAGTCTCCGTTCTGTAACAGATGACCCAGACCATCTCCTACTGTGCCCAGTCAGGAGTCTGAGGTTGTATCTTAAGAGAACAGCTGCAGTCCGTCCCCAGGTGCGAGCTTTGTTTGTGAGCACAGGGGAGACGAAGAGGAGGGTCACCAGGAATACCATCTCGGCCTGGATTCGCAATGTAATTCATCTGGCCTTGAATCCTGACCCTCCTCCATCACGTCGCCCTAGGGCACATGACGTCAGGGGCGTGGCTACGTCCCTGCCCTTCAAGAAGAACTTTTCAGTGACGCAGGTCCTGCAAGCTGGGGTGTGGAAGCGTCAGACCACCTTCACGGCCCACTACCTGCAAGACATGACACACAGGAGGCTCGATACATTCTCTATCGGCCCTGTGGTGGCTGCACAACAGCTGGTCTAACCTCAGGCTCCTTATTGGACAAGTAGCAGAAGGTTGAGGGTATTGTTACCCGGTTTTAGTCTGTGTGAATGAAAAATTCTGTCTGGCCCTTTTCTTTTCTTCATCCTCTCCTCCCTTGGAGAAAACAGCATCCTGGGTCCTTTGCACAGCTGACCTCGAACCTCTGCAGGTAAGCCATCCTTCCTTGTGTTCCTAGTATTAAGTTGTAATACTGTCATGTCCCCATACGCTGACGAGGTGGTATTGGGAGAGTCCTAGCCTAGATTTCCATCTGAAGAACTCCAGGTCAACTTCTTAGGACGAGTCACTGCTCACCTTCACACACAGCTTACGTAGGCCGCGGCAGTCTCACAACTGCCAGCGAGGAGCAGGGGCCCCCTCAACCCATGGGTTCACTCAATCTCGGGTTTGGGGTCCCCGGGCAAGCCAAAGCCAGTATGGCAGGGTACTTACCACCCTTCCTAAGGGTTAAGTCACCCCATGTAAATAGCCTGGTTTGTATTTCAGTTACGGAACAAATGACAAATTCGTAGATAATTTGTATTTTTCCTAACTATACAAACCTTAGCTATTTACACATATGTGCCCGCCAGCCCTGTCCCCCAAGATAAGTCCTACCTCTAAGTAAAGTGAAGTATTCACCGGTGTGTGTGTGAGGGGGGAGGGGTAGCTAGCTACCCCTCCCTACCCCCCGCTAACTATCGGTGGGGTAGGAAACCCTCATTAAAACTTTTATGGCTCGTCATTTCAGCTACGCCGAAGTAATTACCCCATGTAAATAGCTAAGGTTTGTATAGTTAGGAAAAATACAAATTATCTACGAATTTGTCATGTTGGAAGGACACTGCTGCTTTCTCTAGTGAAGCGGCACTGCCCTTTTCTGCAAGGGAGTCTTTTTAAATTGATGATTTATTACAGTTGTTCCCATACTAACAAACCTTCGGTTATTTATGTGGATATTCTTTCAGCGGCAGTTGGAGGTAGCCATTAGACTTTAAATGCGAGGTGGCAACCCTGCCAAACCACTTAGCGCAGTGGTTCTTAAACTTTTTTGCCTTGCGCCCCCCCCCACCCTTGAAATTTCTGCCAAAGTAGAAAGTATTATTTCAATAAAATAAACATTGTTCAAAGAAAATGGGTAAAAAAATATATTATGATGAAACAAAATTTTATCATAATCTTTTTTTCAAACTGTTTTAGCATTATATAGATAACAGTTATTACATTGATAGAAAATACTGGAAAAAATACAAATTACTGCAAAAATAAACATAATTTTTACTCTTAATACAATCATTCATGGATCATGACCACATTAAAAAATATTACACATCCTCCTTAGTAATTGATTTATCCATATTTATGTAGTATTGTAAAACAAAAGCCATCATAATTACTATATTTTTATTTTCATTGTTACTATTTTAACTACTTGGGCCCCCCTTGAAAGCTCCTGGCGCCCCCCAGTTTAAGAATCACTGATTTAGCGGGTAGGCAGCGGGTGGCTGGAGGGTACCCAGCTGCTTCTATATATACTGTATTCTCACGAGTGTGAGATACGTCACTTTTTCTTTTGGCTCAATAGAGATTGGACTTGTCTCCTCTCCTCCTGACTGTCATTGCAGACTTTAATTTGTTTGCTTTTTCTTTTCAGGTGTGCGTGTCCTTCTTCTATGATCGCCTTCAGCATGCAAACGTGTCCAGGGCGAGAGGATGCGGCGTGCAGGACCTGAGATGAAGGTGTAAAAATGACTGGCTCTTCTTTCTTTCATCTCCCCCACTCTTGGGGAATCAGCTCCCAGGGTACTCTGCAAAGATGGCATCGCCTATCTGCAGGTAAAGCCATTTTCCTTGTGTAACCTGGTATTGAAATAATACTCGCTGCATCCCCATACCCCTAGCAAGAGGAGTTTTGGTAATGTTATGGTACCCTCAGAAGATTTCTATGACTTGAGGAACTCTTACCTAGACTGTCACATTGCTAGTATCACAAGAACATAGCTTGCGTAGGCCGCTAGCCGTTTGTAGCACGGTGTTTTAGCGAGGTATAGGGTTTTTAATAGCCATACACTATGGAGAAACCCCGGGTCAATACCAAGTACTGTAGCCAGTTGGTGCGGACTTCCAACCTTGTAAGGGGTAAGTCGTCCCCTATAAATAGTGTATGGTTTGTATTAGTGTTGGAATAAATGACATTTAGAAGTACAGTACAGTACAGTGATACCTCTACATACGATCTTAATTCGTTCCAGAAACTGCTTCGTATGTTAAAACGATCGTATGTTGGAGCAAATATTCCCATACGAATACACTGAAATTTGTTTAATTCGTTCCTCAGCCTAAAAGCCCATAATAACTCCTTAATAAATTGCTACACATAATTACACATAACATTAATACAATTGAATAATACAGAAATATCTAAAAAAAGAATAATAATAAAGAAATAATAAATAAAAAGGGGTTTTTATTAATACTTTACCTTAGCGACAGGCCAGCCCAGGTGTAGGGACTGCTACGCAGGAGGAGACGGAAGATCAGCGAGGAGGTAGAGACGGCGACTGCGATAACGTATGATAACTTACTCTAACTTACACTACGTGAACTTTAACCTAACTTAGCTTATTATTTTTTTTTCATTTTTATAATTTTATATTTTTTTTCTTTTCTATTTTTAATTTTCATCACTTTCACTCGATTCGGTCTTCCTTTCTTTGCTTCACTTTCTTTCTTTTCATCATGATCACTAGACCGTTTCGTAGATTTTTTAAAGAAACTATCGAGAGAAAGTTGCTTGGTATGGCTTTTGAGAATTTTTCTAAAATGAGTTAAACAAACATCATTGAACTGCGCAACTACGCGGCAAACCTGAAGTTTCTGAGGGTGATGCTTGTCGATGAAATCAACCACGTGTTGATGATATGCTAACATCTGTTTTATTTCAGCCGTAACTAAGATTTGGCCTACCTCTTCGGTCTCCTCCGACTCACTCAAATGCGCTTGGAACTCATTATGCTGCATGGTTTGCAGCTCCTTGAGTTCCTCGGTGGTGGGCTCTTCATGATGCTCATCGACGAGTTTGGTGATGTCATCTTTATCCACCTCCAGACCCATGGACTTGCCAAGGGATACAATCTCTTAGACGTTTTCCTCGGCGGCAAGTACAGGTTCATTCTCGGGGCCAAAATATTCAAAATCTCTGGGAGCCACAGCATCAGGCCAAAGCTTCTTCCAAGCTGAATTCAGTGTCTGACATGTTACTCCCTCCCAAGCCTGATCTATGATCTTTAAGCAGTGCACGATTTTAAAATGGTTCCTCCAAAATTCACACGGAGTTAAGTTGGTGCTTTGCGTGACATTAAAGCACTGCTTAAATAAGTGTTTGGTGTAGAGCTTCTTAAAATTAGAGATGACTTGCTGGTCCATGGGCTGGAGGATAGGGGTGGTATTCGGTAGAAGATACAACACTTTGATGAATATGTATTCGTCGATGATATCGTCTTCGAGTCCTGGGGGGTGAGCAGGTGCATTGTCCAAACAAAGCAAGCACTTCAAAGGCAAATTCCTCCCTGGAGGTACTTCTTGACAGCAGGGCCGAAAACTACGTTTACCCATTCCACAAAGATATGCCTAGTGACCCAAGCCTTAGAATTAGAACACCATAGAACAGGTAGCAGGTCTTTATTAATTCTATGTGCTTTAAATGCCCTAGTGTTTTCGGATTGGTAAACTAATAAAGGTTTAATTTTGCAGTCCCCGCTGGCGTTGGCATAAAGCGCAAGAGTCAACCGATCCTTCATTGGCTTATGTCCAGGCATTTTCTTCTTTTCGGTGGTAATGTATGTTCAACTAGGCATCTTTTTTGCAAAACAGACCGGTTTCATCATAGTTGAAAACCAGCTGCTCCATGCAGCCTTCCTCCTCCACGATGCTTTCAAACTTTTTAACAAAGTCTTTAGCAGCCTTGGTGTCCGAACTTGAAGCTTTTCCATGCCGAACAACTGAATGAATCCCGGTCCGTTTCCTAAATTTCTTGAACCAACCTCAAGGCGCCTTGAATTCCTCTGTCGTAGGATCGGTTGAACTCTCCCTCGCGTCATCCTCAGAGCCCGCCGCCTTCAAGTCACAATAGATAGCGCTGGCCTTCTCACAAATGATCGTTTCAGTGATCGTATCGCCAACAATCTCCTTGTCCTTTATCCATATTAACAAAAGGTGTTCCATCTCTTCCAGGGTAGTGCTACGACGTTTAGAAATAAGCGTGATCCCCTTTGAAGGTTTCACTGCTTTAATGGCTGCCTTCTATTTTAGGATCTTCGATATCGTAGACATATTCCGGCCATATTGTTTAGCCATATTGCTAACACGCACACCTCGCTCATGCTTTTCTATTATTTTTTGTTTTAGTTCTAATGAAAGCATTGACTTCTTCTTTTTCTCACCACTATTACTTCCTGAACCGAAGCTATGCTTTTTAGAACCCATGATTACCAAAACAAAACGTGAAAAAGGAAGATAAAAAGCACTGTTAATAACTGAGCGAATAGAGAACAACCACACGATGCGCATGAGATGAGAGGACTGAGCAAGGAGACGATCGATTGGCGTCCCTCCGATGTGCTGCCGTCTAGCGGGGTCAAAAAGAAACTACGATCGACGCTTTCGAGAAAATTCCACGAGTACCCGTATGATTTATGTCGTATGTTGGAGCAAGACTTCGGGTGTCGAGACAGAAATTTGGTCGAATTTTACTTCGGATGTTGGAAAATTCTTATGTTGGGACAATCGTATGTAGAGGTTCCACTGTAATTCGTATTTCTCCTAATGATACAAACCTGTAGCTATTTATACAGATTGGCCCGCCAGCACCTATCCCCTAGAAATCCTACCTGCTAGCAAAAGTGGTTACTCAGCCCAGGTGTGTATGTGAGCGGGCTAGGGGACTAATGCGGATGGGTGGTTAACCCTCGCTAAAAGTCTTATGGCTCGTCTTCCAGCTTCGCCTAAAGTAATATCCCCTATAAATAGCTATAGGTTTGTATCGTTAGGAAAAATACAAATTTCCAAATGTTCCGTAACTGGAATACAAACCACGCTATTTATTAGGGGTTATACTTTTGGCGGAGCTGAAATGACGAGCCATTAAAATTGAGCGAAGGTTAACTACCCACACCGCTAGTTAACGGGGGTAGGGGGGGTGTTAGTTTGCTACCACTCCCGTTCACACACCTGTGATTTAGTCACTTTACTTTTGGGTCAGATTGAGAGCGGTTGTTTCCTCTCTCCCTCCTCGCCTATTCTGGACTGCCATTAATTTTTGTCTTTTAACTTACTTTTTCTTATACTTGTATATATACATTCTTAATGTTTATGTATATATATGTGTATAGAAATGTGGTAAGTTTCATCTTTAGTGTTTGTGCTGTGTGTGTGATACATATACGACAACGACACTTGCGTAGTAGCAAGGCCAGCACAGTTCCACTTCGTGGGGAACGACCTCTCCCACTCTGGTCCATCAGTCTTCCCGTAGGCATATAACCATTAACTCGGCCGCCACAGGGTAATCGTCATCGCTGGACCCTCTTCATTCAATTATTGTCTTCGCCTTTTCCTTTTTTCCTACGGGAAAAATGGATTCTGAGCGAAGGGAATGGGGCCTTTCAAAGATTGACTACGGTCTCTCTCTTCTCAAGGTCGTTCACCTTTACTACAACAGCGTACTATTGGGGAAGCTCCTTTCCCGTGCGCGGGTTAGGTTGCTCTTCCGATTGTTTGTCTCAATTATTTTTAGTGAAAATATAATTGTATTTTAACTTTCTCCGTGGGGATCACTTCCCTTCGGAGGGTCAGTGGTTCTTACTATTAGTGAATATTCTTAGCTGATTTAAATAATTGTAATTCTGTTTTTATTACAGTTATTCCGCTCCCCCCTTCTCCTGTGGATGTCGACTGGGGAAGGAAGGGCGCAATACTTAATTTTATGCTTTCCGCTCTTCAGAGTTCCTCCTGGGGAATTTCTTAAATAATTAATTTTTTGTCGTCGCAATACTTATTTGTTCCGTAACTGAAATACAAACCACGCTATTTAATATGGGTTATTACTTCGGCGGAGCTGAATGATGAGCCATTAGAGTTTTAACGAGGGTTTACCACCCCACCGCTAGTTAGCGAGGGGTAGGGAGGGGTAGCTTGCTACCCTCCCCTCACACACACCGGTGAATACTTCACTTTGCTTTTGGCTCGGGTGAAGAACAGACGTGTCTGCTTTCACCCTCGCTTTGACTGCCATTAATCTGTTTTGCTTTTTCTTTCTCAGAGTGTGTGAATTTGGCCTCTATCATCATGCGTACGTGTCCTGGTTTACCTGACCGCCCTTGTGGGACCTTTATGTCGGCGGCAGACACAGATCCTCACACCTTGTCTCCTCATTGTAGGGGCCAACGGTGTGAAAAGGGTAATGTATGCGGTGAGTGTAGGGAGAGGTCTACCTCCCAGTGGGAGAGGTTTGCCTGGCGCCAGAAGAAGAAGTCCAAAAGGGATATTTCTCCTCCAAAGGCTTCTTTGAAGAGAGAAAATCCCAAGGCCTCTTCTTCTGTAGCCCAAACCTCCTCCGAAGCTCCCACTCGATCGGTCTCTTCCGAGAGATCATCGAAGGGGAGCGTAAACCGTTGTTCTGTAGACCGATCCCGGGGTGCGGGAGAGGTAGTTGCCTCCCATAGCGAGGCAGCTGCCCCTCCTCCCTCGGAAGAGGATATTGATTTCCCTATACAGTACCTAATCGGGATTTGTTACAGCTTTGGTCTTCCTTGGGGCTTCAGGATTCGCCCTCCAAGGAAGCCCTGTTTGATATGATCAAGCTGGGAGCAGCTGTTAAACAGTCGCCGGCGATAGCAGACGTAGATCCTCTGTCTATCGTCAACGTTGTTATAACTGAGGCCTCCAGTGTGTCGGATCAAACTGCTCCTGTTGTTGCTGAGGTACCTGAAGGCTCTGATTCCCCCTCCGAACATCTTTCGAGGGCGGAAATTAGTCCCACGGTCTCTCCTGCTGGTGATTCTCCTCCCCGGGGGAGTTCACTTACAGAGACTCCTCTGCGGAGGCCTTACGAAGGTCAGCTTACTGATCCCACAGCCCATAGAGGACGTATAAGGCGGAAGGCTCATCCTCCCCTTCCCCGTAGAGGACTTCCTTCTCCTCACAAGGGAGTTAGGAGGCGCCTTTTCGGCTCGTCATCCCCGCAGTCCTCTGCTGAGGAGACTCGTCGTTCTCCGATCCTGCCAGCTACCACCTTAGACCTCTCCGAAGATCATTCGCGATCTTCTTCGGTGGAGGGTCGTCCTTCGGGACCCCCTGACCTGTCACCCTCCAGACCTGCTGTCTTGCCATCACCCTTCAATGATGCTGATCCTGTCATTGTACAGGCACTGGTCCCTTCAGGACACAAGGGACTTTGCGCAAAACTGTGCCTCAGTCCCTTAAGCGCCATCTTGCTGCTGTTCCTGACCTAGTGCCACTGCACTCCCTTGCGTGCGTGCGCGCTCCTGCTCCTGTTCATACGCGCCAGGGTCCCCCTGCGCGCCCACGATCTCCTGCGCGCCCTCCTGCAGTTCCTGTTATAGCGCGCCAGCGCTCTCCTGCGCACCAGTGCCCTCCTGCAGTTCCTGCTACAGAGCCTAAGCGCTCTCCTCTTCGTCAGCGCTCTCCAGGGCTTCAGTGCCCTTCTGGAAATAAACGCACAGCCGCAGTTCCTGACAGCGCGCAAGCGCTCACCAACGCACCAGCGCTCTCCTACAGTCCAGCGCGCAGTACAGGAGGTACCTAAGCTAGTGCACGGGCGCTCACAGGTACCCCTGCCTTCTTCTTCTAAACTGCGCACCCCTGTGCGCCCGAATCCTGTTGTGCGCCACGTGCGCCCAGCCCAGCAGTGCACACCTGTGCGCCCGAATCCTGTTCCGCACCCTACACTCCCATCGCAGCAGCGCACACCAGTGCGCCCGATTCCGGTTGCGCGCCCTGCGCGCCCATCACAGCAGCACACGCCCTTACGCCTGCATCCTGATGCGCGCCATGCACCCCCACGATCGCCTGTGCACTCAGCGCGCCCTCGTTCACCTCAGAGGGCAGTTCCTGCACCACCTGCGCATCATTCTCCTGCGCGCCAGCGCGCAAGCTCACCTTTGCGCAATCCCGCCCTCGCCCCGTGCTTCCTGACACGCGCGCTCCACGCCCACGCGCTAAGAATATTTTTCCTGCGCACGCGCGCCCAATAATTTCGCCCGCACGGGCTCATCAGCAGGTTCCTGCGTGCCCGCGCACACGTGAGCAGAAGGTTGCTCACGCTCCAGCTCCTATCCTGCCTGCAATACCGCCCCACGTTCCAGCTCCTGCGGGCTGCACGCCCTCGCCGTCACCTATGCGCACCCCCGCCCGCGCGCCCTCGCCCTCGCGTGCCCGTGCCCTCGCGCGCGATCACGCGTGCAGTTCTTGTATCACACGATCCTGAAGCGCGCGATCCAGGGCAAGGCTCATCGCGCGACTACCAGCGCGATTCACGCAGCGATCGCAAGCGCAGAACAGCGCGCTCGCCGGAGGACGGGAGGTTTCCGGACAGGTCTAAGGACTCTCTTTCAGCTCAGGCGAACTCTCGTTTGTCGACTTCTCCTAGGGATCGTTCGATCCCCTTCCCTCCAGAAGGAGTGTCTGACGGCGCGACTGTCAGCCAACAGCCTTGGTTTGGTACCATAGTCAGAGCTCTCATGCAGGCTTTTAAGCCTGTGTTCTCTGAACTAGGTCACAAAGCAGTGGGTACCTCATCTCCCCTGAAGAGGAAGAGAGGAGTCCCCTCCGTGGTGACTTATCCGAGGGCTAAGCTGTCTCCTCGGAAATCCTTGCGCAAGGCTCCTTCTCCCCCCAGACTTTCTCTCCCTCCCCTGCGGAGGAGGATTTCCTATCCTCAGGGGAGTCTGACGAGCCGGTCCGTTCCCCCATCGCACCAATGGGGGAAACTGTGCCTCTCCCTGAGAACTCTCCTCACGCCGGGTTGGATAAGAGCCTGCATCCAGCATTGCTAGAGTCCTGTATCCTTCCCAGGAGGGAGCCGAAGGACTCAAAGACTTTGCCGGAGTCTTCTGCAAGGATAAGACAGGAACCAGCTAGACCTCCGGAGAATGTCCACGTGTCCCCCCAGGAAGAGCCACTGGGGACTGGAGACTTTGCTGCTAGCCCTTCGGGAGGAGAGCATCAAGAGTCAGAACATGCGTTCTGGCAAGTTCTGACCCTCATGAGAAATCTCAACGGGTTTCCGAGCCCTGAGATTCCTCCTCGTGAGGGAAAAGACACGGTCTTGGACAGAGTCTACGGCACCCAGAAGTCCTCTAGGGCCAGTGCAGTCTTGCCCTGGTCACAAGGGATGAAGAGTGCCAGAGACAAGGTCGAAGGCCAGCTCTCCGAGCTTGCCTCCTCCAACAGATCCAGCGGCGGTAACAAGCTCCTCCCTCCTCCTTGAGTCCACCAGAGGAGGTATTTCGAGATCTTAGAGGAGCCCTTCCGGATTGAGTGTCTCCATAACGTTACCGATGACCCAGGTCAACTGCTACTTTGCCCAGTGAGGGCTCTGAGGTGTTACCTCAAACAAATGTCAGGAGCTGGTCCCCTAGTGAGCAGTTTGTTTGTCAGCACGGGGAAGGTTAAAAGGAAAATCACAAAGAATACGATCTTGGCATGGATTCGCAAGGTCATAGACCAGGCCTGGAATCCTGACTCTCCTCTGCAGGTGCGGAAACCTAGAGCTCAAGACGTTAGGGACATTAGTACATCCCTAGCATTCAACAAAAACTACTCTGTGGCGCAGGTTCTTTAACCGGGCGTGTTAAAGCGTTGGACAACCCTCACTGCCTATTACCTGTAGGACATAACAGAAAGGAGCATGGAGGCATTCTCCATTGGACCTGTGGTGGCTGCACAACAACACCTTGAGCTCCTCAATGGACACATAGCATATGGTGGAGGTCAGATGTTCCCCAGGATTAAGTCTGGGATGGATGATGATAATGACCGACACATTCTCTCTTCATCTTCCCTTCTCTTGGGGCACATCACCTACTGTACTTTTCAAGCTGGCCTCCTCTGTCTGCTAGTAATAACCATTTCCTTTGTGTAACTTGATATATGCACATACAGTATATTTGTTACATCCCCATTTCCCCTAGCTAGGTGGGAATTGCGTAATGTCTATGGTTTGTTCAAGCAAGTCTGAGGACTTTGACGAGAATTCTTACCTGAACAAGTCACATTGCTAGTATCACACAATCACACGGATTGCTCAGGCCACTAATGCGCACACATGCATGGTAGTTTAGCAAGGTGTCAGGGTGATTCTGTTATAAAGTGTGCATAGCACGAAGGAACACCCCAGGTCAAAAACCAGCTATAGTCCATTTCTTTTATCGAGGCAGATTTGCACCGACTCGCAGCGGTGCTCTTTTAGCTCGGAAAATTTTCCTGATCGCTGATTGGTTAGAATTATCTTGTCCAACCAATCAGCGATCAGGAAAATTTCCGAGCTAAAAGGGCACCGCTGCGAGTCTGTGCAAATCTGCATCGCTAAAAGAAATTGACAATAGTTGGTTAGGACTTCCATCTGCATAAGGGTTTGTATAAGTGACGTAACAAATGACGAATTGGAAAATAACTTGTATTTTTCCTAACGATACAAACCTTGAGCTCTTTATACAAATTTGTTCCGCCATCACCTATCTCCCTTGAAGTCCTGCCTACAATCTAAAGGGATAATAGAACACAGATGTGCGTGTGTGAGCAGGGTAGTTGGTAATACCCCCTTACCCCTCCCCCTGCTAACTAGCGTTTGGGTAGTTATACCTCGCTAAAAGTCTCATGGCTAGTCTTTGAGCTTTGCCAAAAGTATATTCTGTATTTAAGAGCTCAAGGTTTGCATCGTTAGGAAAAATACAAACTACGGTACTTTAAAATTTGTCTCATATTTTAATTCTTTCATACTGCATCAGTTGCTAATGGCTTTTTTTACTTTGTCATTACAGTGAAACACTATGTCAACATACATCAGGACTTCTATACTGTTAACTTTATAACAGCACAAAATGTTTTTATGATGAACATTAGTGATCACAACTTAAGAAAGAGCATGTGGTCATAAGTGTACAAAAAGCAATTACAAAGACATGCATTATAGATTACGTTATTCTACTAGTGCTGCTGGGAGAGTGAAGAGTTAGGCTCTGAGTGAGGGGGCCAGGGATGGCTAGCCAATACAAAACAAAATGTCATAAAATGCCTGTGAACACTGTGCGGGTTGTGTATTGGCACACATGCTAGTCTCGTTAGTACTAGTCCACAAAAAATTAGCATAAGGGGGAAAATGTTTGCTTACTGACTAATACAATGTTTAAAAACATTTATTTTGTATGCTCGTACTGTATTCAAAGTTACTTATAATGCAGGTTCATTATCAACAGTTACCTCATACACAGACATCATAGCATGCATACTTTTATTTTTAACTTTCATTACCTAATATATCAGGTAACTTTTTTGGTTGGTGATTCTAATTTCCTTAATTCTAGGTTGCTGCTTCTAAATTTACATAATTCTCTACAGCTAAACAAATGCTCTATTGCAGGTTGCCAGACCCATAATCTTTACTTGGGTGCCAATGTTACGATACTGTTAACATTACAACGCCGCACAAAATTTCTTTATGATGAATAACAGCGATCACAACTACAAGTAATAATTCCAAGGATGTGCATGAGAGATGATTCTTCTTACTAGTGCTGCTGGGAGGATAAAAGAGTTAGGATCTGAGCAAGGTGGGTCGATAGCTAATGTGAAACAAAATGGTGCAAGAAGCCTGTGAACACTGTGTGGGTGGTGTATAGGTACACATGCTAAGGAATAGGAAATTTTTATTCTTGGGTAAACATCGGTGCAACTTCGAGTTAAAGGAATATAAACATCAGGGGAGTTTTATAAAAATATAAATTACTTTAAAATTTTCCATACAGTATTGCCAATTAATAAATACCGTACTATAATTTTCCCCCTTTCTCTCTCCTACTTTTATACCTCTTTGTCTTTGTATAGTTCAGTATTCCCTCTTCATGAATTGCATCTTACATAATGGAGAAACCGCAGTCGTTCACACCTATTAGTTTCCTCAATCTGAAAGTTTTGCAGAGCACAACTATCTAATAAGTCAACATTACCAGGAAATTGAAATTACACAACTTCTTTATTTCGATTTATTTATTATTTCAATTATTTTGCCCTCTTAATATTTAGTCCATTGTGTTGCTAATCACTAGGTATTTATAAAGTATACAAGAATGACTCTCTGAGGGTAAAAATACTTCATTTATTATGTGATAAAAATATTTTCATATGCTAATATAATTTGATAAACTTCCTAATAGTCTTGAAACCTGGTCATACAATATGTAACCACAAGTATACAGTAGTCAAGGAACTCAAGAGTACAGCGTTCAGTAAAGTCTTTGAAGTTTAAAGATGAAGGAACCAATTACTTTTGAAGTTACTTATTGTTTAATGGATTTAGAGTTAGTTACCAAGACTGCCATATTTTGTGTAATCTTAAAAATTACTGGAGTTTATGTGGATATTGGCGTATATTGTTGTGGCTTTAGTTTCGCTCATTCCATTTTTTTTATTTGTCCGGAGTTTTGCATGAACAAAATTATTTGTGGATATTTAAGAACACATGAATTACCTGCTAGATGTGGCTATTTCGAGAAAAAATTTTGAACTCTAGTAATAAGAGAAAGAATATAATTATAAATGTAAGATGTCCTCTTTTGAAGGATGACTAGTCCCATTTTGCTTTCAAAATTCATTAGGTAAATTGACTGAGACAGATTCCGTGACTTGAAATAAAATTTAGTAGCAGTTTGACCCAAAAGTCAAGTATATTGTAGAAGGGGAAATTTGTTACTGATATCTAGTTCCCACATGAGCTTCAGAATTATGTACAAGTTTTGAGGCTAAGATTTGGTGTTAAATGAACTTATCAAGCTGTACAATGGCAGATACATTACTGTATCATTTCAAGTAAACAAAAAGCAGCATCCAGTATGGTTACTATTTATATAAGGCATACATCATGATTATGCTTTGATAATCAAGTGTGCATTTTGTACAATATTTTTATTTTTTTATTTTTTTTTTTTTATAGAAATTGCCATGTCCAAACAATTTATGTGATCTGCATGTGCAATTTGGAAACAGCTAACACTAAAGTATGCATATGTTAAATCCTATTAACGTATCACGAGGCATTAGTTTTCACAAATTAAAACACATTTTCACTCTATCTATCCCTTCTGTCTTATCCATCTTTAGTAACACTTACTCCTCGATTCATTAAAATGTTTAAACTAATACAGTATTTATTATAACTGTCATAGAGCTCGCTTGAAAGTTATGGTACAAATTGAATTTGATCTCGTCACATACATTAAAAATCTGTAAGAACTATACAACTGGATAGAGTAAAATGATGGAGATGCTGAGACAATTTTTGTGAGGATTTATCATTATCTACCATTTGGTAGTAACTGAAACTTGGAGATTCACTAACATGTTCAATTGTATTGATTAATCTGCAGGTATTAAAAAAGAAATGATGGGTGGCCATTAAGTAATAATGTGTTTAATAAATGTGTAAAATTCTCTGATGGGTTATTAACATGTTTGTTTCTTTTGCTATTTATTGGTAACTACCATACACATAATTCTATTTTGGGTTTAACATACTTCAACTTGTTACTGCAAGTTTTGTAATTCAACAAATCTTTTTACTTACTCATCATCATAAACTTTGATGATGATGTGTAACTGTTTATATGGATTTTTGGTTTGATCTGGGTTGCTCTATCTGACTTCCTTTCCTTTAACACAAACATTAAAGATATTTACTATTGTTCAATATCTATGCCAGGTTTGGGTAACGTAGTTAAGGAGTATTTCATTTACTAGACAAGCTCATTTATTAGAAGACATTTTTTGTTGCTTTTATGGCCTTTTTACAAAACATTTTAAAAATAACTAATATGCTGTTTGTGTTCTTGAAGCCATTTTAAAAACCTGACGGATTTATATTGATATATTTAAGGCCAAAAAGAGAATACATACATTATTTTAGGAAAATAAGCGTTTAGTAAATATAAATGGACACTAAAAATCATAAGTACATGAAGATAAATATAAATTTATACATATAATACTGTACACTATTATAAAAGTATAGTTTTTATGTGGTCCCTACCTAACAAGTAGTTCACAGCAGTCTCCTACCATAAAAAACTTTTTCTCCCAAAGCGCTGTAAGAAAGAGAAAATAAAAGTTCAAGTTAGTGTTAAAATGTAAATACTTTGAAGCAAATTTATATCTAAAAAATATAGGAAAACTGCATTTCCATAAACAAACCTCATTTTTTTTTTTTTATTAATTTCTACTTATGAATAATTGTTATACTTAGTGTAAACAATGATTCTTGATGGTGAAAACTCTTTCAAATGGGTAACCATTATCCCATATCTAAGAGTTTCTCTACTCAAAAGATTGGAAGAAAAGCATTTTCAATAAAAAATAAGTTTGTAACTAAACAATAATTTACTGAACATTTATGATTATTACTATCCAAGCTACAACCATGGTTGAAATAAGATTGAAAACAAGGGTCTTATGATTAACAGTCATAAGCAGCACTAAAATCAAGGTCTATCATATACATTTCTGAACACAATCAGGGGATTTCTGTACAGCATTGGCATTTGTAAGAAGGGTATCACATGCTCCAAGGCCTTTGTGAAAGCAAAACTGCAAATTAGGGGAAAGATGATCACCTTCATTTGTATAAAGACTTTTCCAAAAGACATTCAAGTAATATGGAAGTTGTGGAAATTGGACAGTAATTAGCAAGGCTACAGCTACCACAAACACATTTACTTAATGGAGTAATATTACCTATTCTCCAATAAGTGCAAAAAGAACCTATTTTTGCTAACTTGGGAAAATTAGACAACCCAGGAACTTAGAAATAAGATGTCTTTTTATAAAGCAAAGGAAAAATAACATTTGGATCTACACCTCCACGTTTCATGCAACGAAAGGAGGAATGGTACGGGAACCTAACTGTGTCCAAAACTGATTTTAAAATTTGTGCGCTGCCAGCCCATAAACTCGCCACCATCCTCCCACACTCACATTGGTTATCTCCATACTCAAATGCTAGTTACCACCATATGATCCTGGTCTTCTATTGGTCAGCATCTACTGCACTGTATCCCATCATGCATCTACACATTGGTGTTCCTCTTTTTTTTTCGTTTCGGCAGCGGTATTGTATGCATTAACTCAAGGTTTGTGATTTCGCTTTCGTAACTATTATACTGTATCGTGTGTGATATTAAGTTACGTCATTAGCCATGCTGCCCAAGAAAGTTGCTGATATCCAGGGAAAGAAGAGGATGATGCTTTCTAAGGAGACGAAGATGGAAATACCGTAATTGAAAAATACGAGTCTGGTATGCGGTTAAGTGTGATCGCGAAGGAATATGGCCGAAATTTGTCTACGATAGGATTTTGTAGTAAAAGACACCCATAAAAAATTATCACAGGTTGTGCGCTTGAATATGTAAATGATGTTTGCCCGAGTCATTTCAGGAAAATTTTAAGAAGCAGGCAGAAACAAGCTTCTTTGGACAATTCTTTTAAAAAGAGGCCTTCAGTACTAGCAGGCCAAGCGCAAGATAAAAACACGAAAGAAAAGTGGCAGTGATGAGGAAAATACATAATTAAATTTAGAAAATACAAAATGTAAAAATGAAAAAAATTAGATAATGGCAAAAAAAAAAAAATCATTTTAAGTTAATTGTGAAGTTAAATGTTAATAATTCCTGCCATTTGGTAATGTATTTCCTAAAAATAAGTGTTAATGTTTTCTGACATTTAATAATGTTTTTATCAAAGGTAAGTGTTTACGTATTCTACCACTTGTTAACGTTTTCCACCGTTTGTCATCCTCCTCTACCTTCCCCGCCACTTTGCTCTCGGACATCGCCTCACTCCAAAGGTAAAGTTTCACATTTTTGTTATGGTATTTTTACTGTTTGCTCTAATCGTACATTTCTTTGACATGTAACCAATGGTCAGGTTATTATTGAATGATCCGAGTAACTGTACATTCATTCGTTGAGTACTGTATAGTGGAGTGTATCCTTTTTTTATTCATTCTGGGGCCTAGAACAAATTAGGCTACAGTATTTACATGTAAAAGGCAACTCTCAAGACAAAAAATCACGGTACGAAAGCAACTACGGAACCAAATTAATTTTGTGTTGTGATGCATTACTGTATTTATCTTTTTATATATGTTTACACATTCATGTAGTGTAATGTTTTTATACATACACAGTTAAACCTTCTTTTATCATTACTCTACAGTGTGAGTGTTGCTGTTCTGGTGACAGCATAGTGCGGCGTTTTCTCAAGGGCGGAGAAACCTTCTCTTACGATCTCTTCCCCTTTGATGCCGAACAACCCTTAGGATGGTGGTCTCCCCCACTTCTCTGACGCAGGGGAGCTGTCCTCGTGTGGTTACTCGTCCGTTCAGATATAGGTGTCACTTGCTCCCTGCGAGTTCATCGGAGGGAAGGGAACATGCTTTGGCTGCCAATGAAGAATGAGGTAGTGCGGCGTCGTCAGCAAAGAGGAGCAAGACCGAAGTCAAGCTCTTGGGTAAGCTTGACTTCGGTCTTGCTCCTCTTTGCTGACGACGCCGCACTACCTCATTCTTCATTGGCAGCCAAAGCATGTTCCCATGCCCATCTACAGATTAGGTTAATATTTTGCGTGGTTTTTCTTCAGCTAATTAATTTTAAATAAATTTTGTTCCGTAACCGAAATACAAACCCCGCTATTTACAAAGGGTATTACTTTTAGCATAGCTAAAATGACGAGCCAATAGTTTTTAACGAGGGTTAATTACCCCCGCGCTAGTTAGCGGGGGGTGGGGAAGGGTAGCGTGCTACCCCTCCCCCCTCCACACACCGGTGACTTGCTCCACTTCACTTTTGGCTCGGCGGTGATCTGACGTGTCTGCTCATCGCCTTCGTGACAGCCTTTAATTTTCTGCTTTTTCTTTTCAGCGTGTGTGTTGGTTGGAAGTTGACCTTCAGTTTTTTTTTTTCTTTACTATGCGTACATGCCCTGGAGTTGCTGGCCGTCCTTGTGGGACGTTCATGTCGGACGTTAATACGGATCCACACACCCTCTGCCCTCAATGTCGGGGCCGACGGTGTGACCAGGATAACATGTGCCGTGAGTGCAGGGAGTGGTCTGCCTCCCAGTGGGAGAGGTTTGGCCGTCGACGTAAGAAGAAGTCCAAGAGAGACCGTTCTCCTCCGGGTTTAGCCTTGAAGGAGGAAGGTTCTCGGGACTCTTCTTCCGCCGCCCAAACCTCCTCCGAAGCTCCCCCTCGGCCGCTTCCTAAGGAGAGTCGTCCGAGTGGGAGCGCAGGCCCTTGTTCTGTTTCCCTACCTTCGGTGGGGGGAGAGGGCGTCGCCTCCCATAGCGAGGCGGTTCCCCCTCCTCCTCCGGGGGAGGTTATTGATAATGATAATGCCTTATCCAGTGATGATCTTTTACAGATTTGGTCGTCCCTGGGGCTTAAGGGCTTGCCCTCCAGGGTCGCTCTTATTGACCTTGTCTCGTTGGGGGCCGCTGTTAAGCAGTTGCCGGTGGTAGCAGAGGTAGACCCTCTGTCTATTGTCGACATCCTGGTGACAGAGGCCTCCGACGTGGCTGGGCCTTCCGCCCAGGTGCTGTTTCTGGTGATGGTGCTCAAGGCTCTCCTCCTCCTTCCGTACATCCTTCGAAGGGGGAAGTGAGTCTTTCGGTCTCGACTGCTGCTCAGCTTCCTTCTGAGGGAAGTGTTTTGACGGAGACTCCCCTTCGGAGGACCGATGGTCCCGACGATCTCCCCCGTGGCCGCCTCCGCCGTAAGGCTCACCGCCCTCTACGCCACAAGGGCCTCCCTTCCCCTTACAGGGGGACTAAGAGACGCCTTTTTGGGTCTTCGTCCTCTGGGGGGAACTCTCCTCATCAGCCTCAACCTATTGCTCCGCCCTCCTTGAACCTCTCTGCAGACCGCTCACCATCTCCTGCCAGATCTTTGCCTTCTGGAGAACTCGTCACCCGACGGGCAACGGTCCCTTCGGGGCTAAGGGATTCTTCCCTTACGCGAGCAGTGCTAGCGCACAAGCGCTCTCCTGCTCGCCAGCGATCACCTATTCGCCAGCGATCTCCTGCTCGCCAAGACTCTCCTGCTCGCCGACGCTCACCTGCTCGTCGGCTCTCTCCTGATGTTCGCCCCCTCGCCAGCGCTCTCCTGCTCGTCAGCACTCATTTGAGGACCATCGCCCTGCTGTCTCTGACCACCCTTTAGTTCCTGCTGAACTCCCTGCTCACCATCTGCCTGGTCCTGTGGCTACGCAACATCGTGCTGTGCGTGTGTCAGAAACACATGTTCGCCAACGCGCCAGCGATCTTCCCGTTCCTGCTCGTGAACGCGCCGCACCACCTGTCCTCTCACAGGACACGCGTCGACCTTCTGCTCGCCAGCGATCACCAGCTCGCCAGCAATCACCTACGCGCCAGCGATTACCTCCTCGCCAGCGTTCACCTGCTTGCCAGCGCGCACAGGCGATCTTAGTATCGCCTATTCAACAGCGACAACTAGCGCGCCGACGTTTGCCAACGCTCTTGAAGGAACATGGTTCGCCAGCTTCTAGCTCGCCATCGCGCGATCGCCTGCCTGCACATGCCGCTCGCCATCACACGACCCTGCACGATCGCCCGCTTACGCATGCTGCTCCTCATCGTACAACCCTGAACGATCGCCCTCCTGCGGATGCTGATCACCATCGCACCCCATCACGCGATCATTCACCTGCGCATGCTGCTCGCCATCGCACGACCCTGAACGATCGCCCGCTTACGCATGCTGCTCCTCATCGCACAACCCTGAACGATCGCCCTCCTGCGGATGCTGATCACCATCGCACCCTATCACGCGATCATTCACCTGCGCATGCTGCTCGCCATCGCACAACCCTGCACGATCACCCGCTTACGCATGCTGCTCCTCATCGCACAACCCTGAACGATCGCCCTCCTGCGGATGCTGATCACCATCGCACCCTATCACGCGATCATTCACCTGCGCATGCTGCTCGCCATCGCTTACCATTACGCGGTCATTCACCTGCACATGCTGCTCACCATCGCGTCGACATACCACATCGCGCCATCGCCAACTTGAGCGACTGCACTCACCAGCTCGTCATCGATCGCCTGTGGATCTACATCGCCAGCGATCTTCCTCACCTACGCGGCAGCACGATCCCTCGCCATCGCGCCAACGCTTACGTTCATCGCCTCGGACACGTGTTCATTCACCTTCACGCCCACTCGCCCGCTCACCTGCGCGACCACTCTCCTGCGCGACCGCTCGCCTGTGCGCCCGCATGATCATCCACCTGCGCGCCCGCGCGATCATCCACCTGCGCGCCCGCGCGATCGCTCGCCCGCGCTCCTGTGACACCTTTCGCCTTCGCGCGACTATTCGCCCTCGCACGACCATCGTTCCCGGCGAATTCCACAGCCGGTGGTAGCAGCAGGGACGCGTGCTCCTAGACGGCACTCGGGATCACCTCCATCCAAGCGCAGGTTGGTAGTGCAAGACGAAGACAGGTCAGTACAGCATTCTTCCCCACCTTCTTTTCAGGCAGGTACCGTCGTGTCCACTCCAAAGGATCGCCCGATCCCTTTCTCTTTAGCGAGGATTTCGGACTCTGTGT
The DNA here is from genome assembly GCF_036898095.1 of Palaemon carinicauda. NCBI lineage: Eukaryota > Metazoa > Arthropoda > Malacostraca > Decapoda > Palaemonidae > Palaemon > Palaemon carinicauda. The sequence goes on along the minus strand of NC_090737.1, from coordinate 120,950,245 downwards.
CCTTGGAGCAGCAGACTTGGTTTGGTCCGCTGGCACGGGCGTTAGTGAGGGTTATGAAACCAGCACTCGCCGGCCAGGGTAATAAACCTAGGGCGAAGTTGGTTCCCAAGAGGTCGGTCTCGAAGGTCCCTTCTCCTGCACGAGTACTCTCTCCTTCTCCCGTGGACGAGGCCTTTCCGTCCTCAGGTGAGTCCAGTGGGGCGGTAGTCTTCCCCTCGGCACCAGGGGGGGAGACTTCGCTTCAGGCAGGAGAATCGTCTCGTGAGGAAGGGGTCCCTCGAACCTCGTTGTTGGGATCCTGTATCCCTCCCAGGAGGGAACCCAAGGATTCCAAGACCAACCCTAAATCCTCTGCAAGGATTCGTCAGGAACCCACGACTACCCAGGGGAATGTCCACGTATCACCCCAGGAAGAGATTCCTGGGGCAGGAGACTTAGCTGCCAGCCCGCAGGGAGGAGAACAGCAAGAGTCCGAACATGCCTTCTGGCAGGTCCTAAGCCTGATAAGGACACTTAACAGACTTACGGATCCAGTCATCGCCCCCCGTGAAGGCAAAGACACGATTCTGGATGAAGTGTTTGACGTTCGGAAGGCCCCTAAGACCAGTGCAGCTCTGCCCTGGTCTCGGGGGCTGAAGAGTGCCAGAGCTAGGGCCAACGCTCAGCTCGCACTTCTTGCCTCCTCCAGTCGTTCCACTGCCGGGAACAAGCTTATCCCTCCTCCTCGCCTTCAGCAGAGGAGGTATTTCGAGATCCTGGGTGAGCACAACCTCGCTCTTCCTCTCCATCACTCTGTGGAGGAGCTGGCGAAGGGAGTTCCCCTGGAGAAACTCTCTGCCCGGCAGGTGTCGTTCTCGGCGGCAGAGATCCTTAACCACGAGAAGGTCGCTAAGTGTGCCATGCAGGCCACTTCGTGGCTGGACTTCTGGCTAGGATCTCTGGGCATCCTATTGCGATCGGAGGACTTGTCCAAGGAGACCAATAGGAAGGCCCTAGAGACCTTCTTGCTCTCGGGCACCCGCTCCATCGAGTTTTTGGCGCACCAGGTTACCACCCTGTGGGCCAACTCGGTGTTGAAGCGTCGCGATGCTGTGTCCGAGAGATTCCATCTGAAGGTCCCCGCCGTAGATGTGTGTAGGCTCCGACATGCTTCCCTTCTGGGGGAGAGCCTGTTTGAGCCTCAAGACTTGGAGCGAACGGCTGAGAGGTGGAGGAAATCCAGCACGGACTCCCTCCTCCACAAGGCCCTTACAACTCGGCCCTATAAGCCTCCAGCCCCGCCACAACAGCAGCAACAGCCTCGTAAGGCTCCCAAACAGGCACCGGCAGCTAAGAAAGTGGTGTCTAAGCCCCAGCCCTTTCCAGCCAAGGTCAAGAGGGGCGGTAAGTCCTCCAGGGGAGGCAAGACTCCTAGGGGTGGCGGCCGCGGCCGCAAGCCCTAGGGGTGGCAGTCCCCCTGCGTGTCCACCTGTGGGGGGATGCCTTCAGCGTTGCGTCCGCAGGTGGCAGCAACACGGGGCCGATGCTTGGACGGTCTCAGTGATCGGTCAAGGTTATCGCGTCCCGTTCACGTCATCTCAACCTCCCCTGACAGCGAATCCAGTGTCGTTGAGCTCCTATGCCATGGGATCGGCAAAGGGGCTGGCCCTTCAGGCCGAAGTCGAGACCATGTTCGAGAAGGGTGCTCTCCAGGAGGTCGTGGACGGCTCCCCAGGCTTCTTCAGTCGACTCTTTCTTGTAAAGAAGGCCACTGGAGGCTGGAGACCTGTCATCGATCTCTCAGCTCTGAACAGGTTTGTCAAAGAAACCCGGTTCAGCATGGAGACAGCAGACACGGTCAGACTTGCGGTGAGACCACAAGACTTCATGTGTACACTGGATCTAAAGGACGCGTACTTCCAGATCCCAATCCATCCGTCTTCCAGGAAGTACCTGAGATTCTGCCTAGACAACAAGATCTACCAGTTCAAGGTGCTGTGGTTCGGTCTCTCCACAGCTCCTCAGGTGTTCACCAGAGTGTTCACCCTGATTTCATCTTGGGCGCACAGGAACGGCATTCGTCTCCTTCGTTACCTAGACGATTGGCTGATCCTAGCAGACTCGGAGTCGACCCTTCTTCGGCACCGAGACAGGCTTCTGGATCTTTGCCAGAATCTGGGGATCGTGGTAAACCTCGAGAAGTCCTCTCTGCAGCCGTCCCAACGACTGGTTTATCTAGGCATGCTAATAGACACCAATCTCCACAAAGCCTTTCCATCAGACGACCGGATAGCAAGGCTGAGGAGGGTGGCGGAGCCTTTCCTCAGGCGAAAAGAACTCCCCGCCCAATCGTGGTTGCGGCTCTTAGGCCACCTATCCTCCCTGGCCCGTCTGGTTCCAAACAGCCGCCTCAGGATGAGATCCCTTCAATGGCGGCTCAAGTCCCGGTGGAATCAAGGATACGATTCCCTGGACATTCTGATCCCAATGGGGTCTCTGGAACAGACGGACTTGCGGTGGTGGCTGGCCAACGAGAACCTGTGGAAGGGAGTGAGTCTTCTCGTCCTCCCCCTGGAACTGACTCTGTTTTCGGACGCGTCAAAAGAAGGGTGGGGAGCGCACGTTCTGAACCAGAGGGCCTCAGGCCTTTGGTCAGAATCAGAAAAGTGCCTACACATCAACCTGCTAGAATTGAAGGCCGTCTTTCTGGCTCTTCAGCAGTTCCAACGGTCCCTGGCGGGTCACTCCGTGGTGGTGATGAGCGACAACACCACGGTAGTGGCTTATATCAACAAGCAGGGAGGCACTTTTTCGCAACAGCTATCCCATCTTGCAGTAGAGACTCTGAGGTGGACCGAAACCCACTCGATAACACTATCAGCTCGCTTCATTCCTGGCAAGAGGAATGTGCTCGCCAAAAGTCTGAGCAGGGCTTCGCAGATAGTGAGTACCGAGTGGTCTTTGGATCCTCAGATAGCCAACAAAGTCCTAACTTTGTGGGGTTCCCCGACGGTGGACTTGTTCGCGACAGCCTTGAACTTCAAGCTCCCCCTGTACTGCTCACCAGTCCCGGACCCCAAGGCACTCTGCCAAGATGCTTTCCAGCAACGGTGGGACAACATCGACGTGTACGCCTTCCCACCATTCTGTCTGATGAGAAGGGTGCTCAACAGGACCAGACTATCGGTCAACTGTTCCATGACTCTAGTACAGTAGCTCCGCTATGGCATCACGCGGAATGGTTTCCGGACCTTCTGCAACTCCTGACGGAACTCCCAAGGGAGCTTCCTCCACGACACGAGCTTCTCAGACAACCCCACTCCGGTGTCCCTCACAGGGCCGTAGCCTCGCTTCGGCTTTACGCCTGGAGACTATCCAGCGTCTCCTCGCGGAGAGAGGCTTTTCGCAACAGGTTGCGGAGAGAATGTCTCGGCACCTGCGAAGGTCCTCTGAGGGAGTCTACCAAGCAAAGTGGAGAGTCTTTTGTGGTTGATGTCGTGGAAGGGGTATCTCTCCACTCGATGCCACTATTCCAGCAATAGCGGACTTCCTCGTGTATCTGCGAGAAGAAATGCGCCTTTCTGTCTCGGCGGTGAAAGGCTATTGCTCAGCCTTAAGCTTGGCCTTCAGATTGAAGGGCGTGGATATTTCTTCGTCGCTAGAACTCTCTTTACTCATACGTAGCTATGAGCTTACCTGCCCCCAGTCGGAACTGAGACCCCCTCCTTGGAACGTGGTTCGAGTCCTCAGGTCGCTCAAGAGACCTCCCTTCGAGCCATTACGCCAGGCCTCCGATCGCCACCTGTCTTGGAAGACGGCTTTCCTACTCGCCTTGGCCTCGGCCAAGCGAGTTAGTGAACTTCATGGTCTCTCGTACGACATCGCCCATTCAAGGGGATGGGGGGAGGTAACGTTCAGGTTCGTCCCTGAGTTTGTGGCCAAGACTCAGAATCCTGGAGTGCCGGATACTCGGTTCGACTCTTTCAGGATCGCGAGTCTCCGTTCTGTAACAAACGACCCAGACCAGCTGCTACTATGCCCATTGAGGTGTCTGAGGTACTACTTGAAGAGAACGGCTGCAGTCCGTCCTCATGTGCGAGCTTTGTTTGTGAGCACAGGCAGGACAAAGAGGAGGGTCACCAGGAACACCATCTCTGCTTGGATTCGAAGGGTTATCCACCATGCCCTGAATCCTGACCCTCCTCCGTCACGTCGCCCTCGGGCCCACGATGTCAGGGGTATTGCTACATCCCTGGCCTTCAAGAGAAACTTCTCTGTGACGCAGGTACTTCAAGCTGGGGTCTGGAAGCGTCAAACGACCTTCACAGCCCACTACCTGCAAGACGTGACCCACAGGAGCCTCGATACGTTCTCTATCGGCCCTGTGGTGGCTGCACAACAGCTGGTCTAACCTCAGGCTCCTTTTTGGACAAGTAGCAGTAGGTTGAGGGCGTTGTTACCCGGTCTTAGTCTGTGTGAATGAAAGAGTATGTCTGACCCTTGCTTCTTTCTTCATTCTCCCCTCTCTTGGGGAAGCAGCATCCTGGTCCTCGCATAGCTGACCTCGACCTCGGCAGGTAACCCATGCTTCTTTGTGCTCCTAGTATTAAGCTTAATACTGTTGCGTCTCCCATACCCTGACGAGGTGGTATGGGGAACGTCCTATCCTAGAATTCCTATCTGAAGGTCTCAAGGTCAACTTCATAGGACGAGTCACACTCTCCTCCTCACACTGCTTATGTAGGCCACTCGTTCCTAGCGATGCTAGGAACCTGTGAGGTACAGGGGCTCCCTCTCTCTAGTGCTGCTCACTGAGGGATCGAGCCCCCGGGCAAGCCGAAGTCAGTAAGGCTGGGGACTTTCCACCCTTCCTAAGGGGTAAGTCACCCTTTGTAAATAGCGTGGTTTGTATTTCGGTTACGGAACAAATGACAAATTCGAAGATAATTTGTATTTTTCCTAACCATACAAACCTTAGCTATTTACACATATGTGCCCGCCATCCCTGACCCCCAAGTCAAGTCCTACCTCTAAGTGAAGTGAAGCAAGTCACCGGTGTGTGGAGGGGGGAGGGGTAGCAAGCTACCCTTCCCCACCCCCCGCTAACTAGCGCGGGGGTAATTAACCCTCGTTAAAAACTATTGGCTCGTCATTTCAGCAGCGCTAAAAGTAATACCCTTTGTAAATAGCTAAGGTTTGTATGGTTAGGAAAAATACAAATTATCTTCGAATGTCATGTTTCAATCTAACTTTTCTTAACACTAAGAATGCCGCACACCTTGTGCTGCAATTGCAGCCTGTTGAGGGAGTGCATAGTCTGTAGCATGTTCCTGTACCTCTCTGGAAACACCTTTCTCATCCATGGGTTAGGATGTTCTCCCGAGGTGACTTTTCTTTTCATTCTGTTTTGTTTTTCCTCAGCGCTAGCGAAACCCTACAGCATCGTTGAGCTAAGTCAGCCGACGTAAGAGCGAAGTCAGATGTTCCTTTTCCTGGGGAAGTTGCTGCTCCTGACCAGTCACCGCCTTCTCCGCCTGCGCCAGTTCCTGATCATCTTACTGATGACGGCTTTTCCTGTACATTGGTTCAGTCCTCTCCGGAGTAGTTGCTGACAAGAAGTCCTCGGATTGACTTGTCGGGTAATCCCTTCAGGAGGAACCCAGAAACACGCTACGGCTACGTTTCACAATCAACACTCTATGTCGACCTTCAACTTAAGCTCAGCTCGTTGACGGGAAGCAGAGTGCTACCTGGAGGTTCGCCTTCAGGTGTTGGAACTTTTGCTTTCGAGGGAGAGTCCCTCCACCAGCTGCTGTCTAGCAATCTTCCTTCTGGTTGGATTCCTCTATGCCCCACCCTTGCTCTATGGAGCAGACTGGACCAGAAGACTCATTTCGCCCAGCAGACTCATCACACCAAGCTGTCTCGTCTCGTCTAGAAGACAGAAGACTTGTTACGCCCAGCAGCCTCATCTTGCCCCTACAGACTTGTCACTCCATCAGACTCTTCTCGCCAGACTGACTTGTCTCATCTAGCAGACGCGCCTCGCCCAGTCCTGCTGCAACTATGCTGTCAGCTTACGATCACTGTCAACTCACAATCACCCGACAGTTCATGATCGGAGGAGGAGGACCACAGTAGTGGCTCACGTTGAAAAAACAGGGCGGTACCTTTTTCCACAGTACTTTTGTCTTCTAGCTTGGGTATGCTAAGATGGGGAGAAGACAACTTTGTTTCCCTATCAGCTAGATTCATTCCGAACAGTAGGAATGTGCACACAAGTCATCTGAGCTGAGCTACTCGGATAGTGGTCTCCGAGCAGTCTTTGAACCATCCAATAGTCAACAAAGTCCTAAATTTCAAAGGTTCCCTAACAGTGGATCTCTTCGCGATGTCCCTGAACAATAAATCTTCATCTTTGTGCACCTAAATTAACAAAAAAAGTTTTGTATATAAAAACGTCCATTTTTTTTACACTTTTCTCTATACCATGTGAGAAAACAAAGACTACTCTGTCAAATAGTAGAGAAAATATGACAATGTTTATCATTTGTAAACACAAACATGCATAGGCAAAAATTAGCATCTGATACACCTTCCCTGCCGTTTTGCTTAATATGACAAATTCATAGATAATTTGTATTTTTCCTAACTATACAGACCTTAGCTATTTATTAGGGGTTATACTTTTACCGGAGCTGAAATGACGAGCCATTAAAATTTAGCGGGTTAACTACCCACACCGCTAGTTAGCGGGGATAGGGGGGCAGTAGCTTGCTACCACTCCCGTTCACACACCTGTGGTTTAGTCACTGCTTGAAGGTAGGACTTCAAGGGGAATAAGGTTGGCGGGCAAGTTTGTATAAATAGCTAAGGTTTGTATAGTTAGGGAAAATACAAATAATCTACGAATGTTATTTTTTCCGTAACTGGAATACAAACCACGCTATTTATTAGGGGTGACTCACCTATGAGGAAGGGCGGACGTCTCTGCCAATCTGGCTTTTGGCTTTGCGCAGGGGTTCCTTACCTGAGTGTGTTAGTACTCAAAAAATAAGGAGTCCCTGCCCTCACTAAAACCTTGCTACGCAAGGTCCGCGGCCTACGCAAGCTGAGTGGTGAGACATGCAGAAGTGTGACTGTCTAGGTAAAGTTATTCAGAGTCTATGTAGGAAGAAACTGATGTAACCAAGAATTTCCCAATACCACCTTGCCAGGGCATGGGGGGACAATAGTATTAGCTTAATACTAGGTACACAAGGGAGCATGGTTTACCTGCAGTGGTTTGAGGTCAGCTTATGCAGAGAACCCAGGATACTGCTTTCCCCACAAGAGGGTAGGATGAAGAAAAGAATAAGAGCCAGTCAAATCTTTAATCTTTTCATTCATGCAGACTAAAACCGGGTAACAGTGCCCTCAATCTTCTGCTACTTGTCCAATAAGGAGCTTGAGGTATACAAGCAGCTGTTGTGCAGCCACCACCGGACCGATAGAGATCGTATCAATTCCTGTGGGTTATGTCTTGCATGAGAAAGGTTGTGAAAGTCACCTGGAGCATTCACATCCTTTCTTGTAAAACCTGCGTCACAGAGTAATCTGCTAAGAAGGACCAGTCTGGTCATACCTATGCCCCTGACACTGTGAGTCGTCATGTCGAGATGATGTTTCGGTGATCCTCCTCTAGTCTCTCCCAGTGCTGATGACAAGAGAAGGGACCCGGGTGGGCTGTTGCTGTTTTCTTTAGGTAAAGTCTCATACCTTACCCTGGGTACACTAACGAATGATCTGGATCGTCTGTTACCGGGTGGAGACTTGTGTAGGAACCGTCACCTCTGGAGACTGTGTCTGGCGACATACTCAGGGACAAAACTGAACATTGTCTTTCCCCCTTCTCAATAATGGGCGATGTCGAAAGAAAGACTATGAAGTTCCTTGACTCGTATGGTTGCTGTCCGAGTGTGTAAGAACATTGTCTTCGTAAATCAGAAGAAAATTTGTTGCCTGGTGAAGTGGAACATGAGGAGGTCTCTTTAGAGATCTGAGAATTTGAACCATGTTCCGAGGGGAAGGTTTCCATTCAGACTGGAGAAAAGCAAGTTGTAAGTCCGTATAAGTTAGGAAAGGTCTATCGATGAGAGGATGTCCCTTTCTTTCAGTTTGAAGGTGAAGGATCAAGGATGAGTGATCATCTTTACCTATCAAAACTGAATAGGGGTCTTTTCCTCTTGTATATACTCGAGGATTCCGCTATTGCTGGAATAGAGGTATCGAGTGGAGAGAGACACTTTCACATGACACCAACCACACAAGACGTTATACTGCCTGGTAGACTGATTCTGAGGAATTCCTCAGATATCTAGACAACCTTTTCGCAAAAGAGGTACTGGGTAGTCTCCAGGCGTACAATCATAGCAAAGCTATAGCTTGTGATAGGTGTCGAAGTTGGTTGTCATTGATGAGGAGAGGGTTCTCTTGGAGAGACTGTCAGGAGCTGCAAAAGGTTAGGAAACCATTCTGCATAATGCCCTAGCAGAGCTAGGAGAGTCCTTGAGAGCTTGACCGATGTTCTAGCCTTCTTGAGTGTCCTTCTTCAGATAAAACAGGGACGAGACATAAACGTCATTGTTGTACACACCGTTGTTGCCAGAGAGCCTTGGGGTCTAGGGCTGGGGAGCAACGGCAGCCTGAGATTCAGGAGCGTTGTGAACAGATCCATAGTTGGAGGACCTCGTAAAGTCGGGACTTTGTCGGCTACAAGGCGATCCAAAGACCATTCGGTATACCTTATCTGAAATGCTGTGCACAGATTGTCGGCGAGCACGCTCTTCTAGTCTGGAATGAAGCGGGTTGATAGTGGTACCGAATGGACTTTGGGCCATCTTAGTGTTTATACTGGTAGATGGGAAGAGGCTACAAGCAAGTTCCTTCTTGCTTGCTGATGTGAGTCTCTTTGTGGTGTGTGGTGGTGTCATCCATCACATCACTGAGGGGTCTATTAGGAACCGATGAGGCTGCTGAAGGACCGGAAAGTTGGCCTTCATCTCCTGAGAGATTTAAGTGAAGGTACTTTCGGACTTTGTCCAGAGGGCTGAGGTCGTGTGGTGTAGCACTATGGTCCCTCCTCTCTTCATTTGATGTGTTCTAAGCACAACATCAAGTCCGAGGGGTGGGGAAGGATGAGAAGGTTATGCCGCTCTGTAGATTCTCGACTGACACTCATCCCTTGAGGTTCGTCCAAACTTCTGGTCCTATGGGGGTCAGAATGTTTGGGGGATTGAGGGTCTGATTCCAGTCTGACTCGATCACTTTGGAGTGGGAGTTGTTCTGGTTTTTGAGAAGGTTTTGTGGAAATTGGTTTCTAAAATCATTCCCAAATACACCAGTCTTCTGGGAGGGAAGTAGGGAAGACTTCTGCAGGTTTACCCTGATCACTGGATCTTGGTAAAAAGACTTCAGAAGTTCCGGTGCTAATGCAAGGTTGCCACTGAGTCTGCTAAGGTCAGTCAGTCGTCACGAAACGGAGGAGACAGAAGCCGATCCTGTGAGACCAGGATGGGTGTAGTGAAAAGACCGAAGCACAGTGCCCTGAACAGGTGTTAATTGTTTGTCTAGCCTGAATCTTCCAACCTTCCCAGATGGATGGTTTGGGCCTGGAAGTAAGTGTCCTTTAGGTCCAGTGTGCAAATGAAGACCTGAGGTCTTAGCCCTTGTTCGAACTCCAACATGGTGTGGACATCGACCCAAAGGGACAGCTCCATGCAGATCCTTTTGCATGGAAGATTGTCGACGCTGGAGTCTTGACTCGTGTTGTAAAGCATCAGATGCGATACCCAGTGTAAGAATTCTTCCCTAAGAGAGAATTCCTATAACTATCAGAAGGAAGGCTTAGCCTTACCATGCGCCCTGATGGGATTGATACTATTTCTAGAACAGAATCAATCTGGCAAATGTTAATCAATGGTTAACAGTTGGGTATCGTGGTTACTGTGCAGTTGGAGAGTACTCGCAAGTAGTTCCCTGTCGACAAGCCGTTGAAGAGGGTTGTCGAACGTTTGCGGATCAATTTAGTGTGATGGCGAACGGTCAGTAGCAAGAAGTATGTTGTATACCTTCTGATCTAGGGAACTACGGGCAGAGGTTGACTAGTAAGTTCAAGTCATGAACTGCTGGCGAATGGCCGATGATTGGTGAATCGGCGGTCTGTGAGCCGATGGTGAGCTAGAGATCAGCAAGCTGATTATGGTCCCCCCTGGTTGGTCAGAGATTAGCAAGTTGAGTTCAATGCTCGAAGAAAGATGAGCTGCCCATCGGTGATCTAGTGATCAGCAAGCTAATGACTAGTTATTGACTAGCAATCGGTGATTGGAAACACTAGCAATTGGAGATCGTTAGTCATTGGAGGGACTAGAGGTCAAGGATCAGCGTTGAGCTAGCAATTGGCGATTAGCGACCTAGCAATCAGTAAACCGTGAACTAGCCATCAGCAAACAGTGATCTAGAGATCAGACTGTTAATGCTTTTCAGTTTGCTGATGGTGGTCTGTCAAGGGAAAAAAAAAAAAAAAAAAACTTCAGAAGAGACAGGGACCAAGGATTCCCCGTTTTGATTCCCCTTGTAAGATGGAATCTTCGGGATCTTGAATCCTTCTGTGAAGTCTCTTTCCTCTTTTTCCGGTGGCAATATAATGTTTGCGGGGAGGAATGGGGGAATGGTGACCTGTCCAAAAGTTTTATTCCTTTTTTCTGCCTATTGCGCGAGTTTGCAGGAGAGTACTGGAGCGATGGCACAAATGAGAGCAGGCAAGAGCTGGCGCATTGGATCTGCGACCACTGGTTCTTTGGCAAGAGCTGGCGCATTGGATCCGAGACCGCAACTGCGCAGGACGCACAAGAAAGTGCGGAAGAGCCCTGGCGCGCAGTAAGGCACTGTATAGTTTTGTCCAGTCTCCCTAGAATGCGCCAAAGCGTGAGACTGGTTATGCAAGGGCGGGTGCATTGGTGCGTGCGTGGGAGTACTACGTGGAGACTGCTGGCGCCTGCGTGCGTTAGACCATTGGCGCGCGCGGAAGACCGTCGGCATGCGCGCGGAAGACTGTCGTCGTGCGCGCATGCGGAAGACTGTCGTCGTGCGCGCATGCGGAAGACTGTTGGCGCTCGCGCGAAAGACTATTGGCACGCACGCGCGGAAGACCGTCGGTGCCCGCGTGGGGAAGGCCATCGGCGCGCACGCGGAAGACTGTCGGTGTGCGAGCGGACGACTGTTGGCGCTCATGCGCAAGACTATTGGCTTGCGCACGAAAGAGCATTGGCGCTTGAGCGAGCGGGAGACCATCGGCGCCCGCGCGCAGAACTGTCGGCGCGTGCGCACGTGGAAGACTGTCGGCGCGCGAGGAAGACTGTCGGCGTGCACATGATAAAGCTGGCAGGAGGGAGTTGGTGATCCTCAGAAGAGTACAGGACCGAAGTCCAAGGACTAACTGTAGCGTAAGGTAGCGCTAAAAGGTCGGCAGGTCAGCTGGCAGGACGACTGGGATGAGCCCTTAGGAAGGGCAAACATCCATGATGGAGACCGTAAAAGGTCCACGGAAGAGTCCAGGACTGAAGTCCCAGGACAGTGCATAAGGTTGCGTTGGTAGATCGGCAGGTCAGCTGGTAGGACGATCAGGAACTGGTATGTGCCCTTTGGAAGGGCGAATAGCCACTGATGGCAACCGTGAAAGGTCCATAGAAGAGTCCAGGACAGAAGTCCACGGACTAAGTTGCAGCGCAAGATTCCGCTGGTAGGTCTGCTGGTAGGATGATCAGGAACTGATGAAGCCCATGAGGGCTGGTGGACCAGCAAGCTGCCCTTAGGAGGAGTCCAGGACCGAAGTCCACGGACTAAGTTGCAGCACAAGGTTGCGCTGGTAGGTCTGCTGGTAGGATGATCAGGAACTGATGAGGAGAGTGATCCTCCGAAGAGGTGTCTCTATGAGCGGCCTCTCTCGCGAACGAGAGAGGTGAACACTTGATAGAAGAGACATGACACCCATTAGGGCCGGTGGATCAGCAAGCTGACCTTCAACAGTAGCGATCCTTCGAAGAGGAGTCTCTATGAGTGGCCTCCCTCGCGAACGAGAGGTAAAGACTTCGTAGAAGAGACTTGCCAAGACTGTGCTCTGCCCCCTAAAGGGTGAGAGACTCAGCAAGGGGGGAGAGAAGTCTGGGTGAAGGCAGCAACAGCAGTCGGAGACGATGAATTTATTAAGATGTGGGAAGTTCTCTCTCAGAAGGGAGAAACAACCTCACACCTGGGGAGGAAACTTACCCTCGGAAGGGGAAGTTGTCCAACCCCTGGAGGCGAACCTCCCGGTTAGCATTCTCAGATGATCTGAAGTGCTGGTCATGTTGTCACGGGAGTACTTCTAAGAGAAGGGATGACGCACATGAGGATGTCCTCTGAGGGACGGCAGTGACAGCAGATTCTCAGGCATGAACAGAACAGCTCTGCTTCGTCGGTACTCTTAGTCGTATGAAGAAAACTGCATAGTTAACTGGGAAAAAATAAAATTAATTAATTATTTAACAGAAAATTCCCAAGGGAGGAACTCCGAAGAGGAACCCCGAGGGAACAACATGAAAATAAGTAATGCGCCCTTTCTTCCCCAGTCGACATCCACGGGAGAAGGGAGGAGCGGAGTAACTATAATAAAAACAGAATTACAATTATTTAAATCGGCTAAGAATATTCACTAATAGTGAGAACCACTGATCCTCCAAAGGGAAATGTTCCCCACAGTGAAAAGCTGAAAAGTTAAAATTACAATTATAATTTCGCTAAAAAATAATTGAGACAAACAATCGGAAGCGCAACCTAACCCGCGAACGGGAAAGGAGCTCTTCCCAAAAGTAAACTGTTGTTGAAAGGTGAACGACCTTGAGAAGAGAAAGACCGTAGTCAATCTCCAAGAGGCCACATTCCCTTCGCTCAGTAATTCGTTTCCTGTAGGAAAAGGGAAAAGGCGAAGACAATAGTTGAATGAAAAGGGTCCAAGTGATGATGATTCCCCTGCGGCAGCCAAGTTAACGTTTATATGCCCACAGTAATACCGATGGACCAGAGAGGGAGAGGTTGTTCCCCATGAAGTGGAACTGTGCTGGCCTTGTTTTGGTGCTAATGTATGCAAGTGTCGTTATCGTGTATGTATCACACGCACAGCACAAACACTGAGAAGGAAACTTATCACACTTCTATAAACATCTATACATAAACATTAAGAATGTTTTCATACTAAATCACAGGTGTGTGAACAGGAGTGGTAGCAAGCTACCTCCCCCCTACCCCCGCTAACTAGCGGTGTGGGTAGTTAACCCTCGCTAAATTTTAATGGCTCGTCATTTCAGCTCCGCCGAAAGTATAACCCCTAATAAATAGCGTGGTTTGTATTCCAATTACGGAACAAATATAAGTACTGTACAGTAATGAATAATGCTAGGAAGAAAATAAAGATTCAATAGAAAGCTGAATGAATATCATAAAGAATTCATAAATAAAATAGATAGGTTCTGTCCAAAAACAATTTGAGCAATTGTAGACAGGATGCACATCAAAATTTTATATTTATGTAACTAAATTTATATTTTTTTTTTTTTACATTTATATAACTTAATTTTTCTTTTTTATGTAAAAATGGTCATATTTTAAAATTTTCATAAACAGTACAGTACCATGTGAGAATACATAGGATATCCTATTAAATGGTATCAAATTTTGTGGAATAAATAGGTAAACATAATGAATAATGTTGAGAAAAAATTGCAATGAAAAGCTGAATGCATTTCCTGTATAATCCAAGAATAAAATGAAGTTTTGATGAGGGAAAAATTTATTTTTCGGGTTAATGTACTGTGTGGTCTCCATGGACTTTCCTCTGAAAGGCTAGAACTGGGAATCCAATATGATGGAAATACCAAAGAAATATTGTCGTCCCTACCCTTGGGCCAGTGTATCAACAGGCATAGCATGGATTCCGTGTGTATAAGAGACCTTCTAGTTCAGGCGCTCTTGAACTTGAACACAGCATCTCCAATGCTGAAAACTGTCTGTGTGATGTTATACAGGGGATATATACGTATCACCTATCTTGAATGTCATCAATAAAATCAAATAGATCATCAGAGAGGTCACTTTTACCTTCACTTTCCATTGTGCAATGATACGGGAGGTGCGCAATATTGTATGTAGGTAAATAAGAGTGCTAGGCGATACCATTATACTCATGTGGGAGTGGGGCTGTACAAGAGCTGTTGTCGGAGATCAATAGGATATAGATTTACAACTTTGCATGAAAACTCAAATATGACAAATTCGAAGATAATTTGTATTTTTCCTAACCATACAAACCTTAGCTATTTACTAAGGGTTACCCTTTTAGCGCAGCTGAAATGGCGAGCCATTAGAATTTAACGAGGGTGTATTACCCTCGCGCTAGTTAGCGGGGGGGTAGGGGAGTGGTAGCTAGCTACCCCTCCTCCCCCTCACACACAGGTGAATGCTCAATTTCACTTAGAGGTAGGACTTATCTTGGGGGACAGGGCTGGCGGGCAAATATGTGTAAATAGCTAAGGTTTGTATGGTTAGGAAAAATACAAATTATCTTCGAATTTGTCATTTGTTCCGTAACCGAAATACAAACCACGCTATTTACAAAGGGTGACTTACCCCTTAGGTTGGGTGGAAAGTCCCCAGCCATACTGGCTTTGGCTTTACCCGGGGACTCAGAATCCGAGTGAGTCGCACTAGAGAAAAGGAGTCCCTGCACCTCACAAGTTCCTTGCTCCGCAAGGAACCATGTGGCCTACGTAAGCTTGTGTGTGAAGGAAGAAGTGTGACCCGTCCTAGGTAGTTGACCTGGAGTTCCAGAAGGAACTCTGGGTTAGGACGTTCCCAATACCACCTCGTCAGGGTATGGGGGACGCGACAGTATTGACTCAATACTCGGAACACAAGGAAGCATGGTTTACCTGCAGAGGTTCGAGGTCAGCTATGCAGAGACCAGGATGCTGCTTCCCCGTAGAGGGGATGATGAAGAAAGAAGTAAGGGCCAGACATACTTCTTTCGTTCATGCAGACTAAAACCTGATAACAATGCCCTTAACCTTCTGCTACCTGTCCAAAAAGGAGCCTGAGGTTAGACCAGCTGTTGTGTAGCCACCACAGAGTGATAGAAAACGTATCGAGACTCCTGTGGGTCACGCCCTGCAGGAATCGGGCTGCGAAGGTCATTAGACGCTTTCAGACTCCAGCTTGTAGCACCTGCGTCACAGAGTAGTATTACTCGAAGGCGAGGGACGTTGCGATGTATCCAACATCGTGCTGTAGGGCGACGTGACGGGGGAGGGTCTGGAGACAGGTCGAGATGAAGGTCCTTGAGTCCAGGCTGAAGAGGTATACTGGTGACTCTCCCCCATGTCCTCCTTGTGCTCCCAAATTGGCTGCAACTGAGGACAAACTGCAGCTGTTCCCAGCGCTTACCTCTCGATTCCTTTACTGGTAAGAAAGAGAAGGTCTTGGGACATCAGATACAGAATGGAGACTCGAAATCTTGAATGAATCGGACCGAAGGGCCGGGACCCCCAGATTCTGAGTCTAGCCAACAACTCAGGAGCGAGCCTGAATGTTGCCTTCCCCTCTTCCTTAGAAAGGGGGGAGTTGTAAGAGACCAAGAAGATTGCTTACACACCGGCCGTGGCCAGAGTGAGCAGGAGACCCAAGGCGGAATACAATCCGAGGCCTGTCGTAAAGGTCTTGAGAAGATCTCTTAAAGGACTAAAAGTCCTAGCCATGCTCCAAGTTGGAGGTCTTCCTCCGACTAGGGCAGGGACGATCGTAGCTTCGCATGAGCGAGGATAGATCCAGCGGGCAGGAAAAGTTATTCCTTTAAGCCTGAAGGTCAGGGAAAGGCTGAGCGACAGGCTTCATTGCCGAGAGCGGAAAGGAGTTTCCTCCCGCCGAAAGGCAATAAGACCGTTATTGCTGGAGAAGAGGCCTCAAGGGAAGAGGTATATCTCCCACGGCACCAACCACCTTCGACTCTTCACTTTGCCTGGGAGACCCCTGTGGATGACAATCGCAGATGACGCGACCTCCGTACCGCGACTGTAGCGGGTTGTCTCTTCTTGAGGAGGAGGCGTAGTGTCTCCAGGCATGAAGCCGAAGCGACGCCCCGGTTCGGGAGAGATGTCGCAGTGTGGTTGCTTGAGTAGTCTGCGCCGTGGGAAAAGCTCTCCCGGGAGTTCCGTCAGGGGAAGCAGAGGGTCCAGAAACCGTTCTGCGTATAGTCCCAGTGGAGCTCTCCCATTGAAAGGTTGACAGACAACCTGGTCTTGTTGAGACCCATTGTCCACAGACAAAAAGGAGGGAAGACGCAGGCGTCGAAGTTGTCCCACCATCACCGGAATGCATCTTGCCAGAGTCTCGGGGTCTGAGACTGGGGGGAAGAATAGCGGAAGCTTGAGGTTCCAAGCTGTCGCGATCAGGTCCCCCAGACCAGTACTTGCTGGTTACCCAAGGTCAAAGACCCCCAGGTACACTCTCTCTACGAGGCTCTGCTCGGATAGTCTGAGAGAACATTCCCCTGCCTGGAATGAGAGAGCCGATGGTGGTATTGAGAGAATCTCAATCATCCCGGTATCTCTACTGCAAGATGTGAAGGTGTGAAAATGCATCCCCTGCTGGTTAGAATACGCCAGAATCATGGAGTCGACGCGCACGGGCGACTCGGCAGGAGCTGTAGAGGGGACAGACTAAGGCCCCTAAGCCTGCCTGAATGATGGAGAGGTATCCTTCAGGTCTTGACCATAGGCCTGGACCGGAACATGCCCCCCCCCCCTTTCCTTTGACGAGTCCGAGAACCGCATCAAGAATGTGGGGAAAGGACGAGAATATCCACTACCATCAAGAGGCTCCATAGGTCAACATCCATTGCAGGTCTAATAGTTCCGCTGGTCCCATAGGGGCCAGGAAGTCCGGTTAAATATTGCCTGAAGCCACCGGAACTTGGATCGTCCCACATGGAACTTATCCTGAGGCGACCGTTCGGACTATAGACGGGTCAATGAGGAAAGGAGAACTAGGAAACGTTCCAAAGTAGGGCTGAAAACTCTGCTTGACTGAGAACAGGTACTGCGACTCTCCTCAGTCTAGCCACAGTCAACCGAAAGGAAGGCTCGGAGGATGTGGTAACAGAATCTGGCCTCCCCAGGTGGTCACCCATCCAAGTACCGACGTTGCTTAACCTCGCTGGACGGACGAGAAGCGGGGTTTCCAACGTGGTAAGGCCGTTGACTCAATATCATGGCCAGATACTCCAGATGTTGAGGCAGAGGAAGAGAAGGCTCAAAGCAAATTACCATGAGCCCACACTCATGGTAAGCATCCGGAAGCTTGTCCCGGCGCTGAAGAAGGTCGAACCCGAGCCTACCGGAGTAGACCAGCCCTCCAAACAGCAGAGGAGGCGGAAGCCTGCACCTGAGCGGCCAAGAGGAAGGCAGGGAGAGTTCTCTGGGGAAACAAACCTGCTATGCCACGGCGGAATAGCCACACTGCATCATAAGCAGGAATACTTGCAGTCTAGGCTGAATTCGACGAGCACCCTGGAAGATGGATGGAATGGAAACTGAAAGTACCCGTCCTTCCGATCCAGGGTTTAAGGAGTCCTGTCGCCTCGTTGCCAGTCTGATCGATTCTGCTGGTCTACGCTGGCCGAAGTTTGTTCGACAAACTTGATCAGGGCTGAGAGGTCGACTACGGACATCCCCTCTTAGATCCTTCCTTACAAGAAAGGATCGACTGAGGGGGCCGGGGGTGAAGCCGTCGATGATCCTAAGGAAGACCCTCGCCTAAGGTATGGATCATTCTGCCCAACCGGGCAACTCTGCTGACGCTATGGCATAGAGGTTCAGAGACACTGAATTCGCTGACAGAGACGGCAGGTGCGATATCCTTGGCTAATCACAGAGATTGTGCGGGAATGGGCATCGGGAAGCCGTCATTCGGATGAGTAACCTTAAGCATCCTCCCAGCGAAAAACCTGCAATCCTAGAGTTCGTGAACTCCTTTTAGGACTATGCCCCCCGGGGGAGTCTCCCGTGCCATCTGTTCCTGACAGGAGGAAACTGCAATTGGACACCTTGTCCCAGTTGTCGTAGCCGATAACTTAGGCCGATGTGGTTGAAAGAAAAGGGCGCTGGAGCCCTGCAGAGTCTGGAAGAAAGCGCCTTGGAGGAGTGAAACCAGAAGTCGATTTCCTCCGCACACCAGCTGTCTAAGTCTCTGTCCTTGGGCACAAACAAACTCTTCTCAAGGATGGAAGGGTGTCTGAGGTCGTCGACCTCCACAGATGAGACACCCGAAGGAAGCCCTCAGTCAGCGCGTCCAGATGGTACAACATCGAGCTTGTCCGAAAGTTAGATACTTAACGACGAAAGGCCAAGGTGCCTGAGCTCGAGAGGAGGAAAGTACCCCTGATCTTCCTGTAGCTTCCTTGAACCAAACCTCGGGCCGTAACCGAGGAGGGAAAGAACCTGGTAAGCTCCCAGAGTAAGGGGTAAGCAGTCACCCCTTGTCCGATGGAGAAATCCCGAATGGAAAGCCCCCCCGCCAAAAATCCTTCCAGGGAATGATGGGGAAGGGCTAACCCAGGTTCAGGAAAGAGGAGTGTTGCTCAGATCTCCCTTAAGTTTCTCCTATTCTTGCAAGTGCCATGCTCTGCGTTTACGGGGTGAGGCCGTGTTCTGGAAATACACTCCAGAAGAACTCGCCAGGCTGGCCATGCTGTGAAAACCTCATTGGGAATCGTGGTTGCAATCGCCCTGGAGCTCGCGCGACGGTAATTCAAAGATTTTCGCGTGGGCGAACGTGGAAGCACCCATGCGCGGTAACGCAAACGAAGGTGAGCGAAGGAGCGCAGAAGGAGGGCGAGCGTGGTAGGAAGCGCGAGAGCTGGTGGTCGGCAAGCGATAACCCATAGACGAGCAATGGATACTGCAAGAAATAAGCCGACGTTTGTGCGAAGAAACACTGTAGGTTCGCGCGACGGAACACCATCCGTCCGCGCGATGGAAAAACCGTTGGTTCGCGCGTGGGCGAACATTGGAGAGCATGGGCGCGGACGCGCATGAGCGTAGACGTGCAGGCACGTGGGCGTGTGGGCGCGCCGGCGAATGGTCGCGCGGGGGCGCAGGCGAGCGGTCGCGCGGGGGCGCAGGCGAGCGGTCGCGCGGGGGCGCAGGCGAGCGGTCGCGCGGGCGAGCGGGCGCGCAGGCGAGCGGTCGTGAGGGTGGGCAGGTGGATGAGACCGAGTCCGAGGCGGCGAACGCAAGCGTTAGCGCGATGGCGAGGAAACGCGCTGCCGTGTGGGCGAGGAAGACCGCTGGCGATATGGATCAACGAGCGATCGGTGGTGAGCTGGTGAGCGCTAACGCGCAGGTTGGCGATGGCGCATTGTGTTATGCCGACGCGATGGTCGAGCAGCATGCGCAGGTGAGCAATCGTGCGTTGGCGAGCAGTATGCGAAGGTGAGCGATCGCGAGCAGAATGTGCAGGAGGGCGATCGCGCGATGTTGATCGGCATGCGCCGGGTCGCGCGATGGTGATCTGCATGCCAGGGTCGCGCGATGGCAATCAGCATGCGCAGGTGGGCGGTCGCGCGATGGCGAGCAGCATCTGCAGGTGGGCGATCGCGCGATGGCGAACAACCTCCGTAGTTGAGGGTCGCGTGATGGTGATCAGCATGCGCAGGGTCACGCGATGGTGATCAGCATCCGCAGTTGAGGGTCGCGCGATGGCGATCAGCATCCGCAGTTTGAGGGTCGCGCGATGGCGATCAGCATCCGCAGTTTGAGGGTCGCGCGATGGCGATCAGCATCCGCAGTTTGAGGGTCGCGCGATGGCGATCAGCATCCGCAGTTGAGGGTCGCGCGATGGCGATCAGCATCCGCAGTTTGAGGGTCGCGCGATGGCGATCAGCATCCGCAGTTTGAGGGTCGCGCGATGGCGATCAGCATCCGCAGTTTGAGGGTCGCGCGATGGCGATCAGCATGCGCAGGTGAGCTAGTAGCTGGCGAACCATGTTCCTTCAGAAGTGTTGGAGAATGTTGGTGTGCCGGCTGTAACACACGCGGGCGATCCGGAGATCGCCGAGAGACAGGTGATCGCTGGCGAGCTGATGATCGCTGACGAGCAGAAGGCTACGCGTGGAAGCCTGCGCATAGAAGAAGAGTCCTTGACCCCGACCTGAACCGAAGTTCTAGATCGCGAGGGCGAACGTGGGCGCACAGGGCGCGTAACAGGAACCAACAGGAACAGCAGGGATGATCATCTTGAAAGCGCTGACGAACAGTAGAGCGCTGATGAGCAGAAGAGCGCCTGTGTGCTAACACTGAGCAGGAGCAGGAGAGAACACAGCAGAAGGGCGCACAGGGAAACCCTGACACGCAAGGGAAGAACCCCCGTGGGGGCAACCCTTTGCCCCGAAGGGATCGTTTGCCGCCGGGAGACTGATGTCCGTCGGGAGACTGATGTCCGTCGGAAGACCGCTGTCCGTCGGGAAGACCGTTGTCCGTCGGGGAGACTGATGTCCGTCGGAAGACCGCTGTCCGTCGGGAAGACCGTTGTCCGTCGGGGAGACCGTTGCCCGTCGGAAGACGAGATCAGACTGCTGTCCATCTGCACCAAGGCGGAAGATCGAGAAAGGAGTTGTAGGCTGCAAACGGAGATCCAAAAAGACGCCTCAAGCACTCTTATAGGGCGAGGGAGGCCAACAGCAACAGCAACAGAAGAAACCTCCGAAGAGGAGTCTCTATGAGTGTACTCTCTCGCGAACGAAAGAGAAACACTTCGTAGAAGAGACTGGTCAATCAGTGACCTAAAAGGAGCAATCCTCCGAAGAGGAGCTCCTGCAGTTGCCCAGCCCCTTGAGCGAAACTGCAGGTGCGACCGCTCAGCACCAAGAGCATAGTCGCACGAAAAAAAGGCAAGAGAAGAACCCCCCAAAAGGGGAAAAACTCAAGCCTGGACAGGAAAAACTTCCCTCAGAAGGAAAGTTACCCGCCCAAGGAGGCAAGCCTCCTGAGAGTTCTAAAATGAACTGGAGAGCTGTCCGTCGTCACGGGAGTACTTCCAGTAGAAGGAGACATGCCCCTGACGAAAATACAAGGGGGGGAGGCAGCAACAGCCGAATCCCCAGGACTCAACCAGACAGCTCACACCGTTGCCATATTACAGAAACGAACTAGATCGGTAACTGTAAAAAAATAAAACAAATAATATTAGTACACATTCATTCCCCTGGGAAGGCTCCGAAGAGGAATCCCGAGGGAAAGGAAACAAGAATTACACAACAGGCACGTGCCCTCACAACCACTTACACTCACGGAAGGAGAGCTGTAACCAAAACAGAATTATAACAATTATAATTATGTAACTATGTAATTCAAAAATGAATGAACACTAAAGAAAGAACGAAAACCCCGAAAGGAATCGTTCTACAAGCTGAAAAACAAAAAACAACTACAATTAGATTCCTAACTAATTGAGACAAATGTACGGCGTAGCAACCCCCCCACACGGAAAGGAAGCTACAAGGGCGTAGTAACACGTAGTAAAAGGGTGAACGACCTCAAGAGAGAGAGAGAGAGAAAGACATAAGTCAAACTCGATCGCCACCCAAAAGATTACGCCGTGGAGGCCTAACTGCCGAGAACTCCACGTAGAAATCGTACACTACACACACAAATCTGAAAAGGAAACTTACTTATTTCTATACTCAAATATATATACAAACATGAAAACATGTTTACATATATATTGAGTAAATGAAAAGTAAGCGATTAAGTAAAGACAAAACAAACAATGGCTGCCAAGAGAGGACCAAGACAGAGACGTCTGACACAGTCCGAGCCAAAAGTGAAAGTGAGCATTCACCTGTGTGTGAGGGGGAGCAGGGGTAGCTAGCTACCACTCCCCTATCCCCCGCTAACTAGCGCGGGGGTAATACACCCTTGTTAAATTCTAATGGCTCGCCATTTCAGCTGCGCTAAAAGGGTAACCCTTTGTAAATAGCGTGGTTTGTATTTCGGTTACGGAACAACTGAATGTTAAGAAGCACAACATTTTCAGCGAAAAAGTAGGGGTAGGCTATAGCTGCCCCAGCCACCCCTGTTCCTAAATCTCTGCTACACTGCAATATGTATGATAAATATGTAGCCAATAACCAAGATTTTTAGCAAATATTTTCAATATTTTGACAAAATAAATGACGGAGCACTACGGTTACATGAATGGATGATGACAAAGTGCATCATCGGGTCACAACTATGATTAATTCTAATTAGTTATTTTAATTCTATATCTTTTACTTTCACAAAATAGTTCTAACCCGGTAAGAAAGCTGATGTTCTCAGATTTCATTTATTTCATTGATTTTCATTAAGTTGGTAACACCTACCGGTAACTAAACATAGATCTGTGGGAACAGGACGAAATTCAAATCAGCTATAGAAGAGCTTTAAATGTAATCATTGGTAACCATAAACTTACATTAGAATAGACCAGACATTACAGCTGGGTACTACGAGTATTAAAGATTCTTTCATGCGATATGATATACAGGGTGGTATTATTTGTATTTGTGGAAAGTGCCAAAAACTTTGCAAAGATTGAACGGAGTCTTGTCTTGGGGTCAAAGTAGTGAAGATGAGCCACATTGGTAATCTATCACTCGTGGTTCAACCAATTGAGTAGCCATTACCATGAAAGTCACATCCCATACAAAAAGCAACATTGATATTGTTATTTCTGGATTTCTACTTAATTATATTATGCAGCCATTACTGTATGCAGATGAAAGTTCTTTTCCCTCCATATTTCCAGTTATTTTAACATTTAAGGTGATGCAAAATGATTGCTTTTAATCCAATCAAGCTTTTGGTTTTATAAATTTTTTAGAGTGGTTGTATATTTTTGGCACTGCAGACAAGGAATTTCAGTTTTGCCAAGTTCCAGCTCATGTGAATGTGCCAGGAAATGAAGAGGCAGCCAGACTAGCTAAAGAAGCTGCAGACAAATTACTTTCAAGTACATATTCATTATTGTGTAATTAATATTTATGTAATGTAGTGCCAAATGATCTCTTAGTGATGTTTGACAATGACAGAATTCTGTGAACCAGAATAAAAATATCACTATAGTCAATTCTTTTTGGTGATCCAGATTTGCACTGACTCACAGGGGTCCCCTCTTAGCCCAGAAAAGTTTCTCGATTGCTGATTGGTTGGACAAGATAATTCTAACCAATCAGATAGCAGGAAACTTTTCCGAGCTAAAAGGGCATCAATGTGAATCAGTGCAAATGCGCCTCATTAAAAAAAAATCGAGTATAGTGCTACTGCACCTCCTTAGAAATAGGACAATATGCCATGAAGGTGGAAATTGCTCTCTTGTAGACTATGAATTTGGCACAAGTTCTTATTCTGCAATGAGTATTTGGTCCCCATGAATGATCTACTAACTGAATGGCCCACTATTGGGGATCTCTGAGAATGATTTCTCTCGGAAGCTAACGGTGAGGATGTCAGGAACATTCTCGCCAGGATTCTTGGACAAGATGTTGTGTATGATTCCAGTGGCCTTTTCAAATTCACATTGGATGCTGGCCTTCTTAATAAACTTTAAATATATATATAAATGAAATGTTTTATAAAATTATTTTTTATGCATATTTTCTTCATTATTAATTTGTAATTAATCTTACTCCCATTGGCATCAATAACCATTGAAGTTATGATACCAGATAATTACTAATCATTCATTCATTCTTTACTTCCAGTGGCGTAGGCAATTGTTTAATTCTTTCATATATGCTTATGCCCTTTATAAACATTTTCTGTAGTTTTTGTCCTTTCTTGTTTGTAAGCCTACAAAGAATTTAAACTTCCATAATTTTTTTTCTACTTTCAGAGGTGACAGTTGATAAAAAAGACATAGGAAGCAATGCACCTGGGCCCAAAAGGATGCTTTAAGGAACATTTATTATCACCAGCACTTCTGCAGTGTCACTTGAGGATTACAAGGAGGTGGTGCAGTACCTCCCTAATAAGAGATGCTCAGGATCCCAAATTAATGTTGAACTAGCTATGAAACAAACTACACTCAATAATTTCAGTGGCTTTTCTCGGATGAAAGTAATTGAAATGTTTTTTTAAAAGATTTCTGAAAGATTTATGCTCATTACAGAGCTTCAAATTACGAATGGTAACTTACCGGAGGTGCATATTGCGGACCCCATAATTGTTGCATTTGTTGCTCCAGACGTGCAATTTCATTGCGATGTTCTTCAAGTTTACGCTCTTCATCTTGACGATCTCTCTTGAGCGATGTAATTTCTTGTGAAACTCGTGAAGGAAGCTGAAATTACATGAAATTAACTTTAAAGAACATCACAACATAAGTTTTACAATCATACAATGACCTACCCTCTTATGCAAGGCACTTTAGCTGCCTCTATTTTACATTGAATGTCAATGAAGAGACAGATTAGTGGAATAATCCCTTGTAATCCTTGGAAAATAGTAATAGGATTTTAAAATATTAATTACAGTATTTCAATACTTACTCAACATTTATTGTGCTATGCATTTTGCAAGTGCAGCTTGGATGACAAATTAAAAAAATAGAGGATTAGTTATGGGTTTTTATGACTAGCCCTTCTATACCTATACATAAAGAACTACTATTAAACTTCATGGCAGCAAGATGCTATCTTGAACCACTTATTTTCATTTTATATCAACAAGATATGCAGAGGAGGGTGGTATTCAATTAAAATTAAAATTCCCATTTTAAGAAATCTGTTTATTTCGATAAGTCTTACCAGCCATTCATTTGTGCTGATTTTCTCATTGTCCAGGAGGTGGGATACTAGAAACTATAAGGGTTGTCATAAAAATCCACTTTGAAATAGGTAAATAACAAAAATGTTGATTCAACCCTCAGACTTGTTCCGAGGCAATGTGACATTAATAGAGGTCTTGTAACTTCTCTATTTCCAATAAAATTTGAGAACACTTAATGCCAAGAACTTGATTTACCTTTAGAGTACTACCCCACCACAAGGACTACCACCAACGAGAACCAAATGAAGTTGAGTCAACAGAATATTTATTAAGTCAAACTCCACCACCTAGTAGAAAAAACTATACTCATTTTTTTCTTTTTAATGAGGTGCATTTGCACCGATTCTCAGGGGTGCGCTTTTAGCTCGGAAGAGTTTCCTACTAGCTGATTGGTTGGACAAAATAATACCGACCAATTAGATAGTAGGAAACTTTTCCGAGCTAAAAGGGCAATCCTGTGAGTTGGTGCAAATGCACCTCATTAAAAAATATGGAGTATTGTCAGACATCCTTAACTATGGATTCTACAAAAATACATGATACTATAATTAAAAAAACATCAAATATCATTTAACAGACAAGTATGACCTTAGAAACAAAGCATTTAATGTTTTCAGTTACATTTGGAAACAAATTTTGGAAAAGAAGTACACTGAATAAATTCACTTGAAGCAATTTGTAAAAAAACTATACCCATCTTTAAAATAACTTCCTCAGTGGATTTATTGTGCAAAAATCACATTAAAGTTAGTTCGCTCTTATTAAAAGAGCCACTAGCTTCACTTTTGGAATTGATATAATTTATTTTACTTAAATGTGCCTTCAACCCAGATGTTGATACTCCAACACACTGAAACTTTATGACATGTATAACACTCGCCTTCTCTGTATTTCTTCAAAAAGTGCTGCCAAATATTTGACTTTCTTTGAGACATTTTGAGGGCATTGATGTCAACTTTATGGGACAAATGCTGAAGAAATTGCATTGAAATTGGAGAAAAAGACAAACATTTATGACAATGCTTAGGTACTGTATTAACAACCATTTTAAAAATCGGTAGCTGAAAAATCATTTTCGCAAATAACATCAAGCTTTTAACAGGTAATAATGTATCAGTAATGCTATTGACCATCAAATTTTGTAAATAGGTAATTACCGGTACAGTAATTCATTACTGGTGTTCGAACCCTAGTGCGTACAGTCATCCTTCATGGGCCCAGTATTGAGATACAGTACCTGTTCATTGTTCCGAGACCTCAGTCTTATGCTGCAGTTTCTCTCAAGTGTGCATGACAGCATTATCTATATGTATTGACAAATGAAGTTAACCATGTGATTGGGTATTAAGTGCGTCAAATCATGGCTCTAAATAATTCTTAAGTGAAGTGTGCATTGGCCTTAAAGGTAAAAAGTCTTGTCAGGTGTTGGCCCCAGTAGAGATGGTAAAAATTCCTGATTTAACTGGGAAAATGAATAAGTTTAATGCTGAAGTTCCCAGCAGGTATGAGAAGAATTGGCCTCTTCCACCGCTAAAGTCTGTGCAATGCTTTAATTTAGTGGGTAGTAGGTTGGCCACAGCCACCTGTTGAGAAATTACCGCTAAATAGTTATTGGGTCGTTTGACTAGTCACACAATACTACTTTGGATCCTTCTCTCTGGTTACGGCTCATTTTCCTCTTGCCTACGCATACATATTTACATATTCTGCTCTGTCCTCATACACCAGACAACACTGAGATTACCAAACAATTCTTTCTCATTCAAGGGGTTAACTACTTCAATATAATTGTTCAGTGGCTACTTTCCTCATGTTAGGGGTAGAAGAGACTCTTTAGCTATGGTAAGCAGCTCTTCTAGGAGGACGACACTCCAAAATCAAACCATTGTTCTCTGGTCCTTGATAGTGCCATAGCCTCTGTACCATGGTCTTTTACTGTCTTGGGGTAGAGTTCTCTTGCTTGAGGGCACACACTATTCTATCTTATTTCTCTTCCTCTTGTTTTTTTTTTTATAGTTTATATGTGAAAGATTTGTTTTGATGTTGCTGTTCTTAAAATATTTTATTTCAATTGTTAATTACTTCTCATGTAATTTCCTTATTTCCTTTTCTCAATGGGCTGTTTTCCCTGTTGGAGCCCTCAGGCTTATAGCATTCTGCTTTTTCAAATTAGTGTTGCAGCTTAGCAAGTAATAATAATAAGGTTACGTGACAATGTTTTAATAAAGACGGAGAGTTCATTAAACATACAGTATGTGTAATGGACAAGATAATGATAAATAGATTGAAGCACATGTTATAGCAGCAAGCCTTGATTCTACATACAGATTTCTTCACTAAATAATTTTAGTGAAGAATTAAAACCCTTTGCAGGGAGGGGTCAATAAATCTAAGTAGAGGTGCAATTCCAAAAATATTAAAAATACTGCTGAATTGGCATCTGCTAACGGAAAGGCATCACTAGCATATCCAACAAGATTAAGAAAAATTATAAAAAAGGCAAATACAAATCCTAGGAACGTTTTTAAATGTGAAGAGATGGATTTTTTAAATAAGAAATGCCTTATAAGAACTATACTTATGGATTTTTGAAATAAGAAATGCCTTATAAGAACTATACTTATGGATTTTTTAAATAAGAAATGCCTTGTCAGAACTATACTTATGGATTTTTTAAATAAGAAATGCCTTGTCAGAACTATACTGTATCCCCAAAAGGGCCAAACATGTGTTCAGGATTAGCTGACCTTTGTTCTTTGTGGCTATGCGGTGGGTCACATAATAAAGTCAGACAGTGTTTACCGCTATAAGAACCCATGTGGCTCGAAGGATAGAAATAAACAGATGTCTCCTGTTTTCTGGCCAGCCTACACCAAGACCTGGGTCACTGGTATTTCCTTCAAGCAGTGGTTCTCAATTCAAAACAATACTGACAGTGAAGAGTTTATATACCAAAAAATAATTTCACACTTCATGGTGAATGGTGTTAGCATCGGTACCATTTACACAAATAAGCCAACATTAATTTGTGGACTTCTTATTGGGATGAACAAAACTGATCAAATAGATGAAAACACAAGCAAATACTTCAACTAGCATTTATAAGAGAAAAAACTGCTCATGCTACTTACCTGGACTTCTGACCCTTGGCTAGCTTGTTTTCTTCTCTTTTCAGCATCTTGTTCTTGTTGGTGTATCTGCTCTCGAATTCCTAACATTTCATACTCTAGCTGATCCTTCTCAGCTCTGATGATTGTGCGGTCATGAGTGTTCTTTGATAAGTTTTCTTGTATCTGAAAACATAAAAATATGATAAAGTTCAATCTTTTCTAAAAATAGATTCTAACCAACATTTTTTGTTCCATAAGAAACTAAATATTTTCACAAACCAATGAAAGAGAGAATAATATCACTGTTAAAGGTAGTCACATGTTATAATTAAAGATATTTTCTGAAAGGATAATTGGATCACTAAAATCAAAGGCTAATTTTTCAAACAATGAAGTTTTCGTAAAAAACATATCAATGCAAATTTCCTAATCCCAAAAATATAGCACAGCCAATCTCCTAAGAATGGTACGTTATAGCACAGGCATTGTATCTAGCATATTACTTTTATATATACTGTACATTCTTTACTGGGGGTTATTTTCTTTGTTTTTAATCTTAAGAGAATATCTAAACCTAATAGTAATGATTTTATGTAGAGATCAATTAAATTAGTTGAAGTAGACCTTCATACAAGATCAATTTGAGATTAAAATATAGTACCGACAAATTTAAGTAAAAAATGTGTTATGGAAGTTCCCACAGTAGCCTCTCTGATTACAATGAAACAATAAGTACCCTATCAAAGCACCAATGTAACATCTTACATCACATATCAGGAATCAAAACAAGCATTACAATCAAAATAACTATCTCTATACACGTGGGATTTAGATACGGATTTTATGGGTTTTAGAAGGTTTAAACTATTGTCATTTTAGGATTGTTACCAAGTAGCTTTAAATGATGCCTTATACACGTTAATCTACTGCAACTATATTTATGAATGACATTATACACCCATATACTATTGCTATTTACTGTTGTCATGAGATGATGATGATGATGATGATTATTACTGAATTATGAAAGACTTATTACAGCCTAATGAGCCCACTGAGTTAAATTATTACTCACAGTCCTACTACATGATTTTCTCATGAGAGTTGATAATGTGAGCAAGGTAAAGTTAAAGAATTTGAGAAGCATGAAAAGATTATTCAGAGTAGAGGCAAAGTAAAGGGAAGAAAGTAAGGCAGCTTGAGCTAAAAGAATTCTGTAAAGTGTAAAGAATATGTATCACCATCTACCCACACAGGTTTCCAGGAGATATTGCATTATAAAAGCACAGTACTGGTGATCAAGCTTTTTCATAAGATATGAACTCAAGTAAAAGAATGGTTGACATTGATAATCCCATGTGTGGCTTTTGAAATAAATTTTGAGTGGTCACAAGGGTGAAAATGAGAAGTTACATATCAAAATACTCGATGAATACAAAAATAAACCTACTAAAATAAGCACTATGATAAAAACACACTACCTGATTCTGCAAACCCTTGAGTACATCAGTCATCAGTTTGTCACGGGCATGCTGTTCTTTCTCCCACTCTGCTTTCCGGCGATGCCAAAGCCGTTCAGCTTCTTCGCTAAAGGCACAGAAAAAAAAAATTGAAGGCATTTTCATATCAAATACAGTAAATATCATTATGATCTTACTAATCTCAAAAAAAAATTATCGTGATAAAAGTACTATATATTTTTGCTCACAATGACCACTATAGTACCAACATTAACAAAAACAAGCATGGAGATAATCAGAAGTTACACAAAAATATCTGGTTTCTACAAAGATACAAAAATTTTCTATGATGCAGCTGACAGTTAAAGGTATGTTTTTAAAGTAAAGCCTAAGCTAAAATTAACTTGTACAGTATGTGTCTGAGGACGAGTTATTCTGTCGAGAAGTGAATTTACCTGAAAAGCAAATCATATTCTTTTTCTCGCATTGCCTCAAGACGCCGTTGTTCTTCTAGGACTTTCTTCATCCACTCAGTTTCTGTTATACGTTGCTTCATCTGCAATAAGATGTATTGTCTTACAACTTGAGCCTTTGAAGAGGAAGTACTGAATAAATTTCTAGCAAAAATCTTATTTTCACATACTCTATCCCAAAAGAAAGAAATTATAAATACCATGAATTGCAAAATACACTTTATGAAATCTAAATATATTTGCAATTTTAAATATTTTCCAATACAAACTTATAATATACAGGGTGCTATATATACATCTACAAACTTTCATAATACAATACTTAAATTCTCATCTTTAAACTTGTTTAACCAGAAAGAAAATTAGCCAGAATTATGTGTTGTCTCAAATATTTTTTTTTAAATTGTTCTTATTGATGAAAAGTATATGTTCAAAATGCAGTAAAAACTGAAATCATGGAGGTATCTGATTTTGGCAAATGTTTTCCAAATTCACTCTTTATCCTACACAGGAAACAACTAAGTTAACATTTGATTGTATGCAGCAGAGTCAGTCTCAAACCTTATCGTCTTGAGATTCTGACTGAAGGCCTCGCAATAAATCTTCCACAATGCCCTCATCTTCCAACAGCTCCTGCTGAATATCTGCTGCCTTCTTCTTGAGCTTCAACTGATACTGACGAGCCCAAAATAACCTGAAATTTAAAAAGGGATAACAAAAATCAAACATTTTAGATACAAGTCATTCTGTAATAAAAGCAGAGAGAATATAGCTTCTACCCTTCCTTTCTATATGCCAAGAAACAACTTTTGAATGCTATAACTGTACTAAAAATTCAACCTCTAAATTTACTTATGTGTACTAGAGAGAACCTTAACCCTTTTACCACCAAAGGACGTACTGGTACGTTTCACAAAAGCCATCCCTTTACCCCCATGGACGTACCGGTACGTCCTTGCAAAAAAATGCTATAAATTTTTTTTTTCTTCATATTTTTGAGAATTTTTTGAGAAAATTCAGGCATTTTCCAAGAGAATGAGACCAACCTGACCTCTCTATGACAAAAATTAAGGCTGTTAGAGCAATTCAAAAAAAATATACTGCAAAATGTGCTGGGAAAAAAATAACCACCTGGGGATTAAGGGTTGGAAATTTCTAAATAGCCTGGGGTAAAAGGGTTAATTGTCACTTGATATAAGAAATATTGAATAATTCTGAAGTTCCATAATAAGTGACTAAAGAGAACTCTCTTACTACATCATAAACTTTACTCATTGCCTAGTCCTACCATGGCAAATTGGAATGAAAATGTAAGATTTGTATTCATAAAACATAAACAGTGCTTAGAATTTGTGCTTTCGACATAGTATAAACTTTTTCAACCTTAGAGTTCTCTTGCTTGAGGGTACACTCGGGCACACTATTCTATCTACTTTCTCTTCCCATTTTTTGCTGAAGTTTTTGTAATTTATTTAGGAAATATTTATTTTAATGCTGTTTCTGTTCTCAAAATATATTTTTCCTTGTTTCTTTTTGCACTGGGCTATTTTCCCTGCTGGGGTCCCTGGGCTTATAGCATCCTGCTTTTCCAACTAGGGTTGTGGCTTAGCAAGTAATAATAATAATAAAAAAAAAATAATAATAATAATAATAGTATCATGACTATAAGACTACAAGACTACTATAGGTGGTGTATTGACCGCATGAAAACAGCGGACTTACCCTTTTACCCCCAAAGGACGTACTGGTACGTTTCACAAAAGCCATCCCTTTACCCCCATGGACGTACCGGTACGTCCTTGCAAAAAAATGCTATACAAATTTTTTTTTTTTATATTTTTTATAATTTTTTGAAAAAATTCAGGCATTTTCCAAGAGAATGAGACCAACCTGACCTCTCTATGACAAAAATTAAGGCTGTTAGAGCAATTTAAAAAAAATATACTGCAAAATGTGCTGGGGAAAAAAATAACCCCCTGGGGGTTAAGGGTTGGAAATTTCCAAATAGCCTGGGGGTTAAAGGGTTAAGGGTGGAGAGAGATTTTTTTAAAAAGTTCAGCAAATTTTACGGTGAGGAAATCTCCGCTGTCTCTTATCAAATCATTGTTAGGCCATCTTCTCCGGCTCTTTGTTTCTCTTTATGTCTTTTAAAGTTAGTTTTACTTCTGTTACTTATGGCACCAGCTCAAGTGTTTCTTTATTTCTATTGGCAAAGCTATTTCTTATATCACTACTGTATAGCACTGTATAAAAATCCTTGCAATTTTTACCTTTCCATCTTTTTTGCTGATATTTCTATTTCATACTTTAAAGCAAATATCTGTTGGCGCTCTGTTCAAAGTGTTTATTATATATACAATAATACCCTCCTTTACATCAGTTAAACAGATCTTAGTTAGCTACTACTTTACATCACTCCTTAAATATTGAATACAAAATAAAATCCAAGTTAAGTCCTTTTATTTGGCCTCACGTTGGTTAATAAATAAAAAAAAAAAATAACAATTAAGTACTGTACAGTACAGTAATGTACCCTACTTCATACTGAAGCTTTATTGATAAACGTACACTGTATGTCTTTTGTAAAATGATAGCAGGTTGTTCATACATTTTATGTTCAGTATGTGTATAGGGTATGGATAAGTCACTTTATAGGGTGATAATCCAACCTACATAAAATAATGATTTACGTTGGGTCTCTTGAAACCAACTAACGACTTAGGGCAGGGCATTAATGTGTGGGTGCATAGATATATATCTTCCCTGTGCAATAAAGAGCGAGTGTCTGGTTATATATATATATAAATATATTTTTTCCAGTCACACTGAGAGGCACTGCCAGACGTATAACTACTCGATCTCTGCCCGTCCCTTGGTTAGGGGAAAGGGGGAGTACAGTAGTCATAACCTGGTAAGAGGAGGTACCTCTGGAGGTACACTCAGAAACCACAACTGCTGTGATGTAGTTAGGAAAGGGGGAAGGGGTTGTGGCAGGATGTAAACAAGGGTTGGTTCTGTGTGTGTGTGCATGGCATGTATGTACATACCCACCTAAATATTTAGCTGTTATTTTTATGGCCTGTATACACCAGTGCATATAAATATATATATATATATATATATATATATATATATATATATATATATATATATATATATATATATATATATATATATATATAAATGAATAAATGTATGTGT
This sequence comes from Palaemon carinicauda, assembly GCF_036898095.1. Lineage (NCBI taxonomy): Eukaryota > Metazoa > Arthropoda > Malacostraca > Decapoda > Palaemonidae > Palaemon > Palaemon carinicauda. The sequence goes on along the minus strand of NC_090737.1, from coordinate 120,917,090 downwards.
GTATATATATATATATATATATATATATATATATATATATATATATATATATATATATATATATATATATATACATATATGCATATATATACACACACACACACATATATATATATATATATATATATGTGTGTGTGTGTGTGTGTGTGTGTGTGTGTGTGTGTGTGTAAAAATCTACCCAATTTAAGTTAATTAGCTTATGATTTATTACCTTTCACTTTATGGTTGTGTGGATATGTCCATGTCTATACTGTACTAGAGCTATATCTAACCCCTAATACTGATTAGGGGAATATAGTCTCAAAGTATTATTGCCTTTGGGTGTAAGTTATACCAAAGTAAAGTGAATTTCATCTTAAAGAATATCTGTGACTTGATATTTGAATTATAAAATATTGTACCAGCAATGATGTGTAAGTTACAGACAAAAATACAAAGCTCATATACTTACTCAAGTTCTTTCCTTTGTCGCAACTCCTTCATCCTTACCCTCCGCTGATATATTTCATGGAGGCGCAGCTTTTCTCTCTCTAAGCCCATTTCTTCAATTCTAAGTCTATCATCTCTCTTTTCTCGTGCTCTGTCAAAATACTTTGTCTATCAAAAGAGTTCACATATACAGTATATACAGTGCAAAAAAAGAGCCACAACAATCTAAATTTCGTACATCAGATTCATAGGAGAGTATATGATAAACACCTTTGCCCATAATAATTAACAACAATCATATTTCAATAAGATTAAATATTAATACTGTTACAGTATTACTACTACTGTACAATTATCCTACAGTAATTCATAAAAAGTATACATTCTTATGGAACACATCAAAAGGGAACAAACCTGCAACAGAATAGAATATTCATACACGTACAGTATATGGTAAAATAATAAGTGAAGGAAGGCTTAGAAATTAACACTCATATCAAAAGGCAATAAATATATACATACAGCTGTCCTGACTTATATGATCACTTGCTATATGGTTTTGGCCTATAGGATACTCACTCCAAAAGATCAAATATCAAAAATGAAATAGTCTAAGATTTTGTTATCCACAGTCCCAACTTTTTAAACTGAGTTTTTAATGAGGAGAAATGCAAAATACTGTAACTGTTCAGAACAGTTAAAATATGTGGGTTTACAAGCTAGACATCAATCTGTATCTAACAAACTGTGAAACATACCCTGCCCCTCCATCTACTTGTCGTCTTTGTGTTGAGAAGTGAATTGGTACAACGTGATTACCCTAAAATATTTAATGAGTACATAGTTATGAACCTTCTGATCATGTCTTCTTGGGAAAGTGCAAGCACCTGGTTAGATACTTAACGAGTCTGTAACAAATGATAGGATGTAAGTATCGTTGTGAGGGATCAAGAGCTAGCCTAATCAACAGGCCTTCAGAAGTAGGATGACATTGTCAATGCAAATCAGAAAGAATCTTCTTTGGCTATGGAATGAATTACCAAAAAACTTTTCTTCATGGAGAAGATGGAGAGGTTCCTAGTCTCTTGTGTTCACGATACAATTTGAAAAGGGATTTGTGCATCCATCCACATGATAACAAGCCTTTACCTTACCTGTCAACTTATGAGATTCAGTTCTGAGGCCTCAATTTCAAGACAACATTTTCTCTAAGTGCCATGTTCATTTCATAATAACAATGGGAGGTAGTGCTCAGTAGGTTGCCAAGTTCTTTTTGGATACTCCAAAGAACTATATTCATGATAATGGTTTCACTATCAAGTAAGTCTTTTGGACAGGTCAGAAAGAGCTTTTCTACCAAATGTTTAACACGATTTGTAACCAGAAGAAAAAAAAATGATTGCATACTGTATAGGTTCAAGGCAGCTAAGTATCTCATTTAAACCTAGTATTTCCATTTAACGATGGAAGAGGTTTGACTGGTTAAGTTTCAACTTCTTAGGTAGTACAAAATGAAATATAAAACCATTAACCAGCTCTACCTTCTTTTACATGATACTCAAATCATCCCAAAAGGCCTTTGAAGTCTAGTGGCCTAATACAGAGCTGTTGTATTTGCTTCTCATCCTCATCTAACATATGGCCCTAAGGATCATCATGAGGTTCAAGACTTATGCTCAGTAGAAAAATGTTATTTTCCTTAGTAAAATAAATTTTTGAATATACTTACCCGATGATCATATAGCTGTCAGCTCTGCTGCCCGACAGAAAAAACCTACGGGCGGAATACGCCAGCGATCGCTATACAGGTGGGGGTGTACATCAACAGCGCCATCTGTCAAGTAGGTACTCAAGTACTCGATGTCAACACAGAACCAATTTTCTCCTCTGTTCCACTGGGTCTCTATTGGGGAGGAAGGGTGGGTCCTTTAATTTATGATCATCGGGTAAGTATATACAAAAATTTATTTTACTAAGGAAAATAACATTTTTCAATATCAAACTTACCCGATGATCATATAGCTGATTCACACCCAGGGGGGTGGGTAGAGACCAGCATTACATGTTGACATTATGAGCTAAGTATTCCGTATTTCATTTTAGCAGTTATTCAAAATAACAAGCATAAAATAAATAAGTACCTGGTAAGGAAGACGACTTGAACAATTACTCTGCCTTTTTAAGTACGTCTTCCTTACTGAGCCTCGCGATCCTCATAGGATGCTGAGCGACTCCTAGGAGCTGAAGTATGAAGGGTTGCAACCCATACTAAAGGTCCTCATCAAAACCTCTAATCTAGGCGCTTCTCAAGAAATGATTTTGACCACCCGCCAAATCAAGTAGGATGCGAAAGGCTTCTTAGCCTTCCGGACAACCCAAAAATATTTCAAGAGAAAGATTAAAAAGGTTCTGGAATTAGGGAATTGTAGTGGTGGAGCCCCCACCACTACTGCACTCGTTGCTACGAATGGTCCCAGAGTGTAGCAGTTCTCGTAAAGAGACTGGACATTCTTAAGATAAAAGACGCGAACACTGATTTGCTTTTCCAATAGGTTGCGTCGAATATACTTTGCAGAGATCTATTTTGTTTAAAGGCCACGGAAGTTGTGACAGCTCTAACTTCGTGTGTCCTTACCTTCAGCCAAGCTTGGTCTTCCTCATTCAGAAGGGAATGAGCTTCTCGTATTAACAGTCTGATAAAATAGGATAAAGAATTCTCTGACATAGGCAAAGATGGATTCTTAACTGAACACCATAAAGCTTCAGACGGGCCTCGTAAAGGTTTTTAAAATAGAACTTAAGAGCTCTTACAGGACATAATACTCTTTCTAGTTCATTTCCAACCATACGATAAGTTTGGAATATCGAACGATATTGGTCAAGGTCGAGAAGGCAGCTCGTGTTTGGCTAGAAAACCAAGATGTAGAACATGTAGCCGTTTCGGATGAGAATCCGATGTTCTTGCTGAAGGCATGAATCTCACTGACTCTTTTAGCTGTGGTTAAGCATATCAGGAAAAGAGTCTTAAAGGTGAGATCTTTCAGGGAGGCTGATTGAAGTGGTTCGAACCTGTCTGACATAAGGAATCTTAGAACCACGTCTAAATTCCAACCAGGTGTAACCAAACGACGCTCCTTCGTGGTCTCAAAAGACTTAAGGAGGTCCTGTAGATCTTTATTGTAGGAAAGATCTAAGCCTCTGTGACGGAAGACTGATGCCAACATGCTTCTGTAACCCTTGATAGTGGGAGCTGAAAGAGATCGTTCTTTCCTCAGATATAAGAGGAAGTCAGCTATTTGAGTTACAGAGGTACTGGTTGAGGATACGGATACTGACTTGCACCAGTTTCGGAAGATTTCCCACTTCGATTGGTAGACTCTAAGGGTGGATGTTCTCCTTGCTCTAGCAATCGCTCTGGTTGCCTCTTTCGAAAAACCTCTAGTTCTCGAGAGTCTTTCGATATTCTGAAGGCAGTCAGACGAAGAGCGTGGAGGCCTTGGAGTACCTTCTTTACGCGTAGCAGACGTAGCAGGTCCACCCTTAGGGGAAGAGTTCTGGGAACGTCTACTAGCCATCGAAGTACCTCGGTAAGTTATTCTCTCGCGGGCCAGAGGGAAGCAACTAGCGTCAACTTTGTCCCTTCGTGAGAGGCGAACTTCTGCAGTACCTTGTTGACAATCTAGAACGGAGGGAATGCATATAGATCTAGATGAGACCAATCTAGTAGAAAGGCATCTATATGAACTACTGCTGGGTCCGGGATAGGTGAGCAAAGTATTGGGAGCCTCTTGGTCATCGAGGTTGCGAAGAGATCTATGGTTGGCTAGCCCCAGGTGACCCAAAGTCTCTTGCATACATCCTTGTGGAGGGTCCAATATGTTGGAATTATTGTCCCTTCCTACTGAGACAATCTGCTATGACATTCAAGTTGCCTTGGATGAACCTCGTTACTAGTGAAAAGTCTAGACCTGTTGAACAGGAGGGGAGGTCACTTGCGAACTCGTACCATGTCAGAGAGTAGGTCCCTCCTTGCTTGGAGATGTACGTCAAAGCAGGGAGTTGACCGTGTTCACCTCCACCACTTTGCCTTGAAGGAGAGACCTGAAGCTTTTCCAGGTCAGACGTACTGCCAGAAGCTTCTTGCAGTTGAAATGCATTGTCCTTTGACTCGAGTTCCATAATCCCGAGCATTCCCTACCGCCTAATGTCGCACCCCAGCCTACGTCCGATGCGTCCGAGAAGAGAACGTGGTTGGGAGTCTGAACAGTCAGGGGAAGACCCTTTCAAAGGTTGATAAAGTCCTTTCACCAAGTCAGACCAGACTTTATCTTTCCGGAAACCGGGATCGAGACCGCTTCTAGCGTCTTGTCCTTTTCCAGTGAAAAGCTAGATGATACAGAAGAGGACGGAGGTGTAGTCTTCCAAGTGACACAAATTGAACCACGGATGACAGTGTCCTAACCAGACTCATCCACAGCCTGACAGGGCAGTGTTCCTTCTTCAGCATCTTCTGGATGGATAGCAGGGCTGGGGGTTGATCGTCTTGTTCAGCAATGTCCTCATCAGAGGGTTCCTCATCCGAAACTGATGAGGAAACGGCAACGGAGTGGGCAACGTCTGACTCGCTGAATCCGGTCGCACTGGTGGATGCGTGACGGAGCCGGACACAAGATCATGGTACTGCTGCACAGTCTGTGAACTGTCAACCATGGGGACGCGAGGAAGTACAGCGTCAACCCGAAAATGTCTAGACTGTGTGGGTTGTGCAGTCAACCCCCTACCGGGTTGCTGAGGTTGCCGCACTGCGTCACAACAAGTCACCTCTGCTGGTTGTTGAACGTCTTCCTAGTGACACACTGAACGTCCACAACCACCTCCGAGAGTCGCTTAACGTCAACGTGCGACTGGCAACCCACACTGGGTCGCACCGGTGGAGGAACCATCTCAACTGGCGGACGTGAGTAGGATACCCCAGCCTCAACAGGGCGTACAACCAACCGGTAGGAAGGTTGTTGGCTAGAAGGTTCTTCTCCGTAAAAAATCCTCTATCAAGGACTAAGCTTGGACTGCATGTCTTGCAACAAAGCCCATTAGGGTCCATGGGAGCAGGTGTGGCAACAGACGGGGTTAGCGACTGAAGCGGAACCATTTACCATCCCTGGAAGCATTGTTATGCTTTAATTAAAGTCCATAGGAGGCTAAGCAGCTTAAGGCTCTTCTCCAAATGACAGTCCTCAAAGGAATATCAAAAGGAGGGAGAACAGCACTTTCTCATCTACAGGAACCATGTCCGAGAAAAGCTAGGTTATCTCAGTGAGGGTCTCACTGGTGCATAAGCAGCAGACCAGAAGGCAACGTTATGTAACTGCTTGACAGTCTGTGAACTGTCAAAAACTGAACTGTCAACCACAACAGGTGCGTGAGGACATACAGCACTGGTGCATTAGTAGCAGACCAGAAGGCAACGTCATGTAACTGCTTGACAGTCTGTGAGCTGGCAACAACCAAAGCTGTGTGGGGAAGCCTCAACTCCTGACTGACTAGTCTGCTGCGGGCGAGTGGCGGTAACCACAGTGGGTTGCGGAGGCTGACACACCGTGTCAAAACACGGCAGCCTGTGGTAACTCACGCACGGCAACGGAGTGCTCCGTGTGTCTGTGGGAGTCAGCATGCGTCTGGCAGGGTCGACTGCGCATGGGTGGAGGAGCTCTCACAACAAGAGTGTGGGAGCAGGCAGCCATGCTGGGCGCACAACCGTGGCAGGTTGTAGGTAAACGGGTGCATCGTCAACCTTCTCCGCAGTCGGAGTGTGGGAGCAGGCAACAACCAAAGCGGAGTGGTGGTGCGTGGTGGGGACTGCCGTGGGTTGCGGAAACTAACGCATCGCGTCAAAACACGGCAGCTTGACTCCACCTTCCCACTGCTGATGCGGTAGCTCACGCATGTTAACGGAGGGAGCCGCACGTCGGCTAACGTTAACATGCGTCTGGCAGGGTCGATTGCGCATCGGAGGTGGAGCTCTCCGCAGCCGGAGTGTGGGAGCAGGCAGCCTCAGCGTGAGCTGGGCGCACAACCGTGGCAGGTTGTAGGCTAACGAGAGCAGTGTAAACCTTCCCCGCACGAAACTCCTGCATAACCGCAGCTAACTGAGTCTGCATAGACTGCAGTAAAGACCACTTAGGGTCTACAAAAAAAACGGCAACAAACGGAGCCACTGTCCGTTATGACTGAGGGTCTAAAACAGCTGGTGCGGCAACAGACGGAGTTACTGCCTGTTGCGGTACCACCTTGCCTCTCTTGGGAGGTGTGCAGTCGTCGGATGACTGCAGCGAGTCCGAACTGACCCAGTGGCTACACCTAGGCCGTTGGACTTGCGCGGAAGGGACCGACTTGCACTTAAAAGCTGCAAGATCTGGTCCATGGTTTCTACGAGAAACCTCTTCCGCAGACGAGGAATAAATGGGCTCTCTCGTCTTTGTGTGGGTGGGGCGATCTCACGTCGGCAACGTGTGTAGATACCCCCGAAACCACGGAGGGAAAAACGTCTGTTCGTCGATCAAGGCCTGTGGAACCCATAAGTCGTTCGACATTACTTCTCCCCTGGGCTTGGGAGCTTGTAAGAGGTCCCGGACTAGGTGAACAAATGGCACGAACAGACGAACCCTCGGACGCAACACTGTTACACTTTGCGCATATCACTTTATCACTTTTGATTTTCTGTTTGCACTTATTTCACTGAAATCGAAACTTTAACTGATTTCTACCTGAAACACGCAATCCTATCCTTCATTAAAAGGTAGTAATTGCGAAAACAGTTTTACAATGCAACAGAAAAACATAAATAAAGATAAAGAATTCAGTGGCTGGAAAAGAGACTAAACACTAGATCCAATAAACTACGTTTACAATCTCTCACCGCATAAAGCCTGGGAACAAGAATAAAACTCTAGAAACGTTTTACCTTCTTCCCCTACAGCGACTAGGGAGAAGAGTAAAAACGAATTCAGTGGCTGGAAAAGAGACTAAACACTAGATCAAATAAACTACGTTTACAATCTCTCACCGCATAAAGCCTGGGAACAAGAATAAAACTCTAGAAACGTTTTACCTTCTTCCCCTACAGCGACTAGGGAGAAGAGTAAAAAACGAGAACAACGTTACCCGCTTGAACGAAACGTTTATTCTCCTCTCTCTCCCTCCGTCTCTATCTCTCTCTCTCTTCTTAGCAACTGAGAGAAGAGCCCAATTATATATCGTTAAAACATGTTATTTGCTAAAGGAAAAAACTGAAAGGTTTCCCAAATAAAAAGTTCCTTTATTTAGAATTTAAACCATTTAAGCTAAGAAAGAATGAACGAAACGCTAGAATCGGTTTACTCTTACTGCAACGTGAAACCGTGATACACTCTCTCTCTATCGTAACGATAGAGCGCATGTTGAACGTTCTGAACGTCAACAACTGCGGAGACTAAAAAACTAAACGTTAGTTCATCTTTGAAAATTAAAAAAGTATTAAATTCTTAAAAGGTTAAATACGATATGACGGGCTCAATGTTAAATAACTTCGGTTCCAAGTAAGGACCGCCTACTATTAGGAAAGATCGCATATAAACAAACATAAAAATTAATTTTTTATAAGTTTATAATAAATGGAAAGTTAATCGAAGAGGCCTATAAAGGCGGAGAGATATAAAATAAATAGATCTACTGTATAACTTGTTAAGCATAATTACCAAAAACCTAAACACACTTCCGTCTAAGGGAAGGGTCGGCCATTTAAAAGTGAAAGAGAGTCCATACTCTCTTCGTCACCATAATTAAATCTATCCAAAACGAGTTCAAGTTTTGAAATGAAGATAAAACCCCTGCATAGCGAAAGCTCAAAACTGGAATAGTGTACTTCACCAAATCGTTGTGAAAATAACTCCAGTTAGGGACGGCGTATTAAGTAGGTCCTGCCATTGGCACGACAGAGAGAAAATTGGTTCTTTGTTGACATCGAGTACTTGAGTACCTACTTGACAGATGGCGCTGTTGATGTACACCCCCACCTGTATAGCGATAGCTGGCGTATTCCGCCCGTAGATTTTCTGTCGGGCAGCAGAGCTGACAGCTATATGATCATCGGGTAAGTTTGATATTGAAAACTATAGTTTAGTCCAGTTTCTTGATGCTATCTCTAATAAGACAGTTGAAAAACTTCAACATAAAAGGTGCTTTCAAGTTATACTCACTGAGGCTTTGAATGAAGGGCATGGAGTCCAGCCCTCTAAATATTGAACTAAATTGTTTTCCAGATTTGTTTTCCAGATTTTGATGGAATAACTTTTAAAATATAAGACAGAGCTCCAAAGTCATTAACACAGAATAAGAAAGAAAGAATAAAAAAATGTTCTACCTGATATGGTGCACTTACTCGGTAATAACAAATCCATCCATAATAGTTCTAAAGTTATTTGAAATTTTTAACTAAAATTGTGTACTAAATTTGAGTCTTATGGTATGTAAAATCAGGGTCTGTATCTATAAATATAGACTACTTAAGAAATAACTGATTCCTTTTTTTGAATATCTACATTTGTTAAAAGTTGCTACTTTACATGTTATGAATTATCAATTAATAAAAAAAAAAAAAAAAAACTTTCTGAAGAATGACTCACTTCATTTCTTCAATCTGGGTTTCTAACTGAACCTTCCATTCAGCTTGTTTCTTAAGCCTTTCTTCCTCAATCTTTCTTTCCTCTTCTTCATGTTTCTTTTGCAAGGCTGCCGCTTCTACTTCTGCCTTTCGATTTTCTTCCATTTGACGCCGTTTTTCATCTTCTTTCCATTGCCTTTGATCAACCCACGCCTCTTGGACAAAATGTTTGAACCTATCTGACTCCATCTAAAGAGCAAAAATAATCTGATGTGGTAGAGCTAAAAATAATGAGCTTATGATACAATATAAATACTGTACACTATCTAAAATTTTATATACTATTCATACACTCGAATTTGTTTTAAGACATACACTACAATGCTGATCATAAGGATAATTATAATCACCTTCTGAATAATAAATGGTAAAATTCACTCGTAATTTACAACAATTATGAAGCTAAATTTTCTGTAAGTTTTATATTTCACAAGCATCTTATTTTACAAATGAATATAGGTCAGCATGAAAATAGTTGCTATGCCTGATATTGCTTAAGGCTCAAAGGAGGATAATCTTTCAGTAAAAATGTTATTTTCATTAGTAAAATAAATTTTTGAATATACTTACCCGATAATCATGTAGCTGTCAACTCCGTTGCCCGACAGAAATCTAAGGAGGGATACGCCAGCTATCACAATACTAGAAGGGGGTGTACTAACAGCGCCACCTGTGGCCAGGTACTCAAGTACTTCTTGTTGACACCTCCTCAATTATTCCTCGATCCCACTGGTTCTTTATGGGGAGGAAGGGAGGGTCAATTAAATCATGATTATCGGGTAAGTATATTCAAAAATTTATTTTACTAATGAAAATAACATTTTTCAATATTAAACTTACCCGATAATCATGTAGCTGATTCGCACCCAGGGGGGTGGGTGAAAACCAGTGAACAAGATAAAAGGATAGCCAAGTATCCCCACATTTCATATAACAGTTATCTCTAATAACAAATGAAATAATAAGTACCTGGTAAGGAAGTCGAATTGAACCGTTACTCTGCCTCTTTTTTAAGTTCGTCTTCCTTACTGAGCGCAGCGTTCCTCTTGGAGGCTGAATCAACCCAAGGTGCTAAAGTATATAGGGTTGCAACCCCTACTAAAGGACCTCTACACAACCTTTAACCCAGGCGCTTCTCAAGAATGAATTGACCACCCGCCAAATCAAAAGGATGCGGAAGGCTTCTTAGCCTACCGTAACAACCATAAAAACAACAAAAGAATTCAAGAGAAAAGTTAAAAAGGTTATGGGATTAAGGGAATGTAGTGGCTGAGCCCTCACCTACTACTGCACTCGCTGCTACGAATGGTCCCAGGGTGTAGCAGTTCTCGTAAAGAGACTGGACATCTTTCAGATAAAAAGATGCAAACACTGACTTGCTCCTCCAATAGGTTGCATCCATTACACTCTGCAGAGAACGGTTTTTATTAAAGGCCATCGAAGTAGCTACGGCTCTTACTTCGTGGGTCCTTACCTTCAGCAATGCAAGGTCTTCCTCCTTTAAGTGAGAATGTGCTTCTCTGATCAGAAGCCTTATATAATACGAAAGCCCATTCTTGGACATGGGTCTCGAGGGTTTCTTGATGGCACACCATAAGGCTTCTGACTGTCCTCGGAGAGGTTTAGACCTCTTTAGATAATATTTGAGAGCTCTGACAGGGCAAAGAACTCTCTCAAGTTCGTTACCTACCATGTTGGAAAGGCTAGGTATCTCGAACGATCTAGGCCAAGGACGTGAAGGAAGCTCGTTCTTTGCTAGGAATCCAAGCTGGAAAGAACATGTAGCAGACTCGGTCGTGAAACCAATGTTCTTGCTGAAGGCATGAACCTCACTGACTCTTTTAGCTGTTGCCAGGCAAACGAGAAAAAGAGTCTTGAGGGTAAGGTCCTTGAATGAAGCTGACTGGAGAGGTTCGAACCTAGATGTCATAAGGAACCTTAAGACTACGTCTAAATTCCAGCCTGGAGTGGAAAGACGACGATCTTTAGACGTCTCAAAAGACTTAAGAATGTCTTGAAGGTCCTTGTTGGAAGACAGGTCCAAACCTCTATGGCGGAGAACTGAGGCCAACATACTCCTATATCCCTTAATCGTAGGAGCTGAAAGGGATCTCTCATTTCTAAGATGAAGCAGGAAGTCAGCTATTTGGGTCACAGAGGTATTGGTAGAGGATATTGAATTGGCTCTACACCAGCTTCGGAAGACCTCCCACTTAGACTGGTAGACCCTACGAGTGGAAACCCTCCTTGCTCTGGCAATAGCCCTGGCTGCCTCCTTCGAAAAGCCTCGAGCTCTAGCGAATCTTTCGACAGTCTGAAGGCAGTCAGTTGAAGAGCGTGGAGGTTTGGATGTAACCTGTCTACGTGAGGTTGACGTAGAAGGTCCACTCTTAGAGGTAGAGTCCTGGGGAAGTCTACTAGCCATTGTAGTACCTCTGTGAACCATTCTCTTGCAGGCCAAAGGGGAGCAACCAGCGTCAGCCGTGTTCCTTCGTGCGAGACGAATTTCTGCAGAACCTTGTTGATTATCTTGAACGGAGGGAATGCGTACAGGTCGAGATGGGACCAGTTCAGTAGAAAGGCATCCACATGAACTGCTGCAGGGTCTGGAACAGGAGAACAAAACAGAGGAAGTCTCTTGGTCATGGAGGTGGCAAACAGATCTATGGTAGGTTGACCCCACAAGGTCCAAAGTCTGTTGCACACACTCTTGTGGAGGGTCCATTCCGTGGGAATGACCTGATTCCTTCTGCTCAGACGATCTGCTGACACGTTCATATTGCCCTGGATGAACCTCGTGACTAGAGAGAGGTTTAGACTTCTTGACCAAATGAGGAGGTCCCTTGCGATCTCGTAAAGGCTCCTCGAATGGGTCCCCCCTTGCTTGGAGATGTAAGCCAAGGCTGTGGTGTTGTCCGAGTTCACCTCCACCACTTTGCCTAGCAGGAGGGACTTGAAGTTCAACAGGGCTAGATGAACTGCCAGCAGTTCCTTGCAGTTGATGTGGAGAGATCGTTGTTCCTCGTTCCACATTCCGGAGCATTCCTTTCCGTCCAAGGTTGCACCCCAGCCCGAGTCCGATGCATCTGAGAAGAGATGAAGATTGGGGGTCTGAATTGCCAAGGATAGACCCTCTCTGAGAAGAAGGTTGTGCTTCCACCACAGGAGAGTGGTCTTCATCTCTTGGTTGATAGGGATAGAGATTGCTTCCAGGGTAGAACTCTTGTCCCAATGAGCTGCAAGGTGGAATTGAAGAGGGCGGAGGTGGAGTCTGCCCAGCTCGACAAACAGGGCTAGGGACGAGAGAGTCCCTGTGAGACTCATCCACTGTCTCACTGAGCAACTGTTCCTCTTCAGCATGCTCATGATGCACTCTAGGGCTTGGCTTATCCTGGGGGCCGATGGAAAAGCCCGAAAACTCTGACTCTGAATTTCCATTCCCAGATACACGATGGATTGTGAGGGAATGAGTTGAGATTTTTCCAAATTGACTAATAGACCCAGGTCTCTGATAAGGTCTAAAGTCCAATGAAGATTCTCCAGACAACGACGACTCGAGGAGGCTCTCAACAGCCAGTCGTCTAGGTAGAGGGAGGCTCTGATGTTTGACAAGTGAAGGAACTTGGCTACATTCCTCATCAGAAGGGTAAAGACCATAGGAGCTGTGCTTAGGCCAAAACACAGGGCTTGGAATTGGTAGACGACCTTTCCGAAAACGAATCTTAGGAAAGGTTGGGAGTCTGGATGAATCGGAACGTGAAAATAAGCATCTTTCAAGTCCAATGAGACCATCCAGTCCTCCTGTCTGACCGCTGCTAAGACCGACTTGGTCGTCTCCATCGTGAACGTCAGCTTGGTGACATACTCGTTGAGAGCGCTGACGTCCAGGACAGGTCTCCAACCTCCTGTCTTCTTGGCCACAAGAAAGAGGCGGTTGTAGAAGCCCGGGGATTGATGGTCCCGGACTACAACCACAGCCTTCTTCTGCACAAGAAGCGACACCTCCTGGTGCAAAGCTAGCCTCTTGTCCTCCTCTTTGTAGTTGGGAGAGAGGTTGATGGGCGAAGTGGTCAGAGGTGGTTGAAGGAAGAATGGAATCCTGTAACCGAACCTCAGCCAACTGACAGACTGTGCGTCTGCACCTCTCATCTCCCAAGCTCGCCAGAAGGTCTTGAGTCTGGCTCCTACTGTCGTCTGGAGAATCGGAGAGTCAGTGTTTTCCTTTGGATGGCTTGGATCCTTTCCTGGACTTGCCTCTGTAAGAGTCTGGACGGGAGCTTCCTCGGCTGGGGGCTCTACCACGAAAGGGCGGTATGAATCTAGTCGCAGGGGTATCAGTCACTGGGGAGCGGTAAGTCTTAGGGGCTGAGGTGGAAGCCTTAGACTTACGAGCCGAAGAAGCCACAAGATCGTGCGTGTCTTTCTGAATCAAAGCAGCCGACAAATCTTTAATGAGCTCTTCGGGAAAAATAAACTTCGAAAGAGGAGCAAACAGAAGTTGTGAACGTTGGCAAGGGGTAATGCTGGCGGAAAGGAAAGAACACAGCTGTTCCCTTTTCTTCAAAACCCCTGACACGAACAAGGACGCTAGCTCGCCCGATCCGTCTCTGATGGCCTTATCCATACAGGACATTAACAGCATGGCAGAATCTTTGTCCGTATGGGAGGTTTTCTTGCTGAGGGCCCCCAGGCACCAGTCTAGAAAATTAAACATTTCAAACGCTCTAAACACTCCTTTAAGCAAGTGATCCAAGTCCGAAAAGGTCCAACACACTTTTGAGCGTCTCATAGCAGATCTTCGAGGCGAGTCTACCAGACTTGAGAAGTCAGCCTGGGCAGAGGCAGGTATTCCCAAGCCTGGTGCTTCCCCTGTGGCATACCAAACGCTCGCTTTCGAAGTGAGCTTCGTTGGAGGGAACATGAAGGAAGTCTTGCCAAGAAGTTGCTTAGACTGCAGCCATTCCCCTAGGATCCTAAAAGCCCTCTTGGAGGATCTAGCTAGGACAAGCTTGGTATAGGAAGACTGAGCTTGTTGCACTCCCAGCGAAAACTCAGATGGTGGAGAGCGGGGTATAGCTGAGACAAAATGGTCTGGATAAACCTCCCTGAGAAGAGCCAAGACCTTGCGAAAATCAAGAGACTGTGGAGAGGGTCTGGAGTCGTCCACGTCCGAAGAGGGATCAAGGTGTGCTTCCTCATCATCCGAAATCTCAACCCCAGAATGAGGCGACGGGATCGGATACGAATGCTGAACCGCAGAGTCAGAACGAGCAGGAACAACAACAGAGGTGGAAGGAGGAGGTGCAGCAAGTTCCTGTTCCTGTGGTATGAGTGAAGCGTGAATAGATCGAGGCTGTGCAGAACAAGGTAAAGTTCCAGCAAGCAGAGATGTCTGAGTAGCAGGATCAGGGTGCACGGGTAGAGCTCGGTGCAGCAGCTGAGCAGACTGACTCACAGGTGGAAGAGGTTCAACATCGTACGCCTGGCAGATGGAGCTGCGACTGGGTGCATCGAGTGCAGGCGGGTGCAGCACAGGCTGAACCGGTGCAGGAGGCTGGTGCACCACCGGTGCAGGCGGGTGCAGCAAAGGCTGAACGGGTGCAGGAGGTTGGTGCACCACCGGTGCAGGCGGGTGCAGCACAGGCTGAACGGGTGCAGGAGGTTGGTGCACCACCGGTGCAGGCGGGTGCAGCACAGGCTGAACGGGTGCAGGAGGTTGGTGCACCACCGGTGCAGGAGGGTGCAGCACAGGCTGAACTGGTGCAGGAGATAGGTGCACCACAGGTGCAGGAGGTGCAGCACTCTCAGCACGACACTCACGCATCAGGTCCGAAAGCTGAGCTTGCATGGATTGAAGCATAGACCACTTGGGATCAGCAGAGACAGTAGCAGACTGAGGTAAAGCCATAACAGTGGTTGTACCACCGGTGCAGCTCTGTTGTACCTTACTCCTCTTGGGCGGAGTACAATCGCTAGAAGACTGAGGCGAGTCAGAGCTGAGCCAACGACTGCAACCTGGCTGAGCACTCGCGGGTTGGACTCTGCGTTTAAGAGGTCTAGAGACCTGAGACCAACGATTCTTCCCCGAGAGAAGATCAGCGGACGAGCGGAAGACGGGCTCAATCGTCTGCAAGTGGGAGTGACGGTCTGTGGTAGACACGCCCGCAACCACTGAGGATGATTCTGTGCGCCTAACAAGGCCTGCCGAACCCTTATGCCCTTCGACATTGCTTCTCCCCTGGGCTTGGGAGCTTGCAAGAGGTCCCGGACTGGGAGAACGACTGGCTCGCACAGAAAAATCCCCACGCACCACACTGGCACTAACACTAGTACAAGGCACTGCACCGACACTAGCACTCGTCACAGCACTGGCACTAACTTCACCCACTGCACTCTTGGCCTTCAACTCTTTCACTTCGGCCATCAGAGACTTATGGTCACTTACCACTGACTCTACCTTATCGCCTAAAGCCTGAATAGCACGTAAAACCACTGACATATCAGGCGGAGGGCACACAGTAGGATCGGGGGTAGCCACTACAGGGGTAGGATCAGGAAGAGGATCATGAGATGAGGAAAATAAAGAAGAGTGAGAAGAACTCCTCCTAGCTCTAATTCTCTCTAACTTAGAAGAATACTTTAAAAGTCGGACAAAATCCAATTCCGAAAGACCGGCGCATTCCTCACATCGATTTTCTAACTGACAGGGTCTGTCCCTACAGTCAGAACAAGCGGTGTGAGGATCTACCGAGACCTTCGGAATACGTCTATTGCAAGACCTACAACGTCTATGGGAGGGGGCTTGCGAAATGTCAGACATTTTGTTTTCAAGAGAAGTCAAAGGGAGATCCAAAAAACAAGCAAAAAATCGTTAACCGTTAAACTGAATTAAATAAAAGCTATCTAGCTAATATCAGAAGGTTTCCAGTAATGCGACAGCCGTAAATCAAAGAGAATACATCACCAAATAAGCGAGAATAAACTCGAAGACCATGAGCGTATCCCAGAACGTCTAGCCGGAGGCACGACAGAGGAATAATTGAGGAGGTGTCAACAAGAAGTACTTGAGTACCTGGCCACAGGTGGCGCTGTTAGTACACCCCCTTCTAGTATTGTGATAGCTGGCGTATCCCTCCTTAGATTTCTGTCGGGCAACGGAGTTGACAGCTACATGATTATCGGGTAAGTTTAATATTGAAAAAGGATATTTATACTAACTAAAAGTTCTTTTTGTAAGTCTTCATGCAACAAATAAACCTTTTATATAATCTGAATTGTTAAGTTAATTGCTGTATAGATCAAGTTAAAAAGGTAGTAGGTTGGCCAGGGCACCAGCCACCCGTTGAGATACTATTGCTAGAGTGTTACTGGGTCCTTTGACTGGCCAGACAGTACTACACTACATTGGATCCTTCTCTCTGGTTACGGTTCACTTTCCCTTGGCCTACACATACACCGAATAGTCTGGCATATTCTTTACAGATTCTCCTCTGTCCTCATACACCTAACAACACTGAGATTACCAAACAATTCTTTTTCACCCAAGGAGTTAACTATTGCACTGTAATTGTTCAGTGGCTACTTTCCTCTTGGTAAGGGTAGAAGAGACTTTAGCTAAGGTAAGCAGCTCTTCTAGGAGAAAGACACTCCAAAATCAAACCATTGTTCTCTGGTCATGGGTAGTGGTATAGCCTCTGTACCATGGTCTTCCATTGTCTTGGATCAGAGTTCTCTTGCTTGAGGGTACACTAGGGGACACTAGTCTTTCTAATTTCTCTTTCTCTTGTTTTGTTAAAGTTTTTATAGTTTACATTGAAGTATTTATTTAGATATTGTTGCTGTTCTTAAAGTATTTAATTTTCCTTGTTTCCTTTCCTTACTGAGCTATTTTCCCTGTTGGGGTCCCTAGGCATATAGCATCCTGCAATAATAATAATAATACCCAAAAGGAAAGAGAATTATGAGTGAAGGTAAATCATGATATTGATAGCTGCTTCGATTATTTGAGAAACTTTTCTTTTTTCATTTGACAATAGGAATAAACTATTTACTCCATGGTCACTAATTGAGAGGATGTAACATGAATCTTAAGGAACTAATTACAATTCACTTATGATCAGTTTGGAAAGTTCAATATGGAATGGCGGCGTCAACGACCTTCGATGTCAGGATGCCAGAGAACTTCAAATCATTCATTCATTCAATATGGAATGGTATTTGGTAACTCAAATATAAACAATAACAGAAACACACCTTATGTAATTCTATTACAATTTTACAGTGTCCAAGTCATCAATATATCAACATTCATGAAGGACAGTACCTGCCTGACTTGAGGACTACTTTTCCGCCAGGCCTCGTATGAAAGGACTTCTGCCATTTTTCTTCTTTCTTCTTGATTTTTTCTTTTTAAATCTTCTAAACGGCATTTCAGCATATCAACCTGTATGAAAACAGAGACGATGAGTTTACAATGATTAATTATATATTGCACACCATAATTACGTGAAGTAGGTCTACCTCATTACCACTTACGTAAATAAATACGGTACACAAGTACATACATACATATACCAAGGCACTTCCCCCAATTTTGGGGGGTAGCCAACATCAACAAATGAAACAAAACAAAAATGGGGACCTCTACTCTCTACGTTCCTCCAAGCCAAACAAGGGACTCAACCAAGTTCAGCTAGTACTACAAGGGTGCCACAGCCCACCCTCCCACAAGTAATGAATAGAAATTATATACTAAATTAAAAAATAAGGGTATCATACAATCACCCATTTTCACCACTAACCTATACAAGTAGGCCTATTGTATAAATAAAAAAAAAAATGTTTACATAACTTACGAACACTCAACCAATGAGGTTACAGAACAGTTTTGAAAGCCTTAAATCAAACCACTGTAATATTCAATAATCTTTTAAAATCAAAGTGTCTAATTTATTTTTTTTTTCATGTAATAAATATCTGAAACCAATACTTCATTCACCATAAATTTCTATACTGTAGAATTATCAGTTGTTCATTTGAGAGAAAAATATTTAGGGAGCTATAGCTCTCCAGTGCTATATTGTACTAAAACAATAAAATATTGTTTATGATAAACATCATTACCTCTGGATAAACATAATGATGATGAATCACACGACCTCTTGATTCTCGATATCGTTGATACCTCTCTTCTTCATATTTCTTTTCGTCATCAAGAAGTAAAGCTCGTAGCCTTTTCCGTCGGTCTACAAGTTTTCTCTCTTTCTCTTCTTTTCGCCTCCATTCTTCTTCATCAGTACTGAAAGAGGTCATTCACTGCCCTTTAAAACTTACCAAAAACCAATGATTGTCATCCTTTTGATTATTGTGATAAAAAAATAATCACACTAACTTAGAATTACTTAGTACCATAAAAATAAATCTATTTGTACTATCTAAGATATGATTAATAAATGGAACCAATCTATTCTTACTATAGCCGACATGCCGGTATAATGAGTTCAACACAAAATACTATTAATTTCTCAGTTCATTTGTCTTTTGGTAAAGAGTGAACTGATAACACTGATAGAAAAATTTTCAACCCACACTCAGTGTTCAGCCTTTTGGTCTTAACTGAAACTTTTTCCATTGGTAAATACTGTATGTAATCTTAAATAAAGAGAAAACAAACATGAGTTTGGAGACCACAAACGTCCTTTAAGCTCGAGCAATCAACCACGAAAAAAGTACCTTTCCATCTAAAAGTTATATTCCTCTCTCCAAAACTCTAATAACTTGTAGACAGTTTTGAGATCTATCTCTGGTCATTTTTTACCAGCATCCAAACATAACATATTGCATAACCTTACCCACAAAATCCAAACTAAAACCCAACCTTTGACTTCCCAGTATTACAGTGTCTATGACCACTTTCTGCATATCAACATTCACTTGTCAATTAGGCACAGTTAATTTAAAGTCTAGATCGTATAGCTTAAATTAGACCTTAAACTCTACTCACCTCTGCATAACAGCTTCATTAATATAGAATAAAATATGATTATCAAATAAAGTGTCAAATATATATTTCAACAAGTGAGCAAGTCCTGAACGCGGACATGGTCCTCGTAGAGGACATACCTCCGCCAAGGTGACCTAGAGCGCCATATGTCCTAGAATCATGAATTGATGTGACTTCGACCTTCACATGACCTTGACCTTCACGTGACCTTCAAGTGACCTTGACCTTCACGTGACCTTGACCTTCACATGACCTTGGCTTCAAGTGACCTTGATCTTCAAATGTACTTGACCTTCACGTGACCTTGACCTTCAGGTGACCTTGACCTTCACGTGACCTTGACCTTCACGTAACCTTGACCTTCAAGTGACCTGCTTGACTTTTGACCTTCAAGTGATCTTTGTTCATTTGCCACTGATACTTAATATGACATTGATATAATGCACCAATATGACCTTGACCTTTGACCTTTATAAATTTGAACATCACCCATGGGTTGTGCCTGGACTAGGACTTCCCTGTTGGCTTATGCAAAAGTCAGTGCTTTATTTCTGTCTCTTGATATGGCCACTTATGTCATAGTGACACCAGTGACCCCTGTGACCTTGACCTTGGGGTGACCTTGACCAAAATTTAATCAGTTCTTCCATACACATTGGGGAACTACTTGGCCAAGTTTGAAGTGATTCCGTGTAGAAATGTGGCCTCTACGTTGTCCACAGACAGACAGACAAACAGAGAAACAAACAAACAAACAAACAAACAAACCGAACCGAAAACATACCCTCCTGGCGGAGGTAAAAAGTATGGTATCTATTGATTTCACATTTGACTCTTAATTATAACCCTGATCTCCCTCAGTTGTAAAGAAATACGATGTTCATCTTATAGTTCAAAACTTTTAACCATAGTTAACATCGAAATTGAGCATTGAGCCATATGTATTACCTTGACCAGATTCTCCAAGCAGAATCCATTAGAGGATTATGCATAACAAATATGAAATCTATAAATCTTATGACATTTGTGGTATGAGCCAAGGAAGAGATATCATAGAGGTGATGAAGAGGAGCAATGTTCAGGGAAAATGACTGAAGGCCTTGATAGCAGCCTTGATGACCTCACTGCATTCCAGAGTAGACGTGCTGAGATTCTGGTGTAGGAGTACTGTACGCAAGTGCTAATGTGAAGGAATACTTATAGGGCAATGAAGTTGTATGAGGATTTTGTGATATAGTGGGTGGAAGTACTGCACATGGATAGGTGAAATACCAATATTTAAACCATTAACTTGGAAGTGAGTCCAGTCAACTAATCTTAGGTGAAGTTTAGTCTTACATTGATATTTGGTTTGCCCGCGTGTTCGTTGACCTCGTGGAGCTAAGGAGTTAAGACCATGTTCATCTCTGCAGTCAGTGTTTGCTCTAGGTCGAGCGACTATAGAAAGTAAGGCCAGCACGATTTGTTAGTAACACCCCATCATTCAAGTATCAACTTGACCTTGCCATATGAGGTATTCTATCTTGCAGAGTTGGAAATTTATGACAAAGGTTAGATTCTTAAGTGGTCTTTGACCATTTGTAAAACTTTGTCGTTTGACCACATGTTATATCTTTATTAGACCTTTGACTTGAAATATGACTTCGGCCTTGCCTTCACTCAGTAAATCAGCTTTTAAAGGGAGTATGGTTGCTAAATATGAAATCACTGTTACATAAAATTCTAAAGTTACAATTAAGATTAAATTTCTATATGCCTTGTAACCTATAAGATACATAAAAAAATGCATTTCTTTCTTTTCCAAAATGTAGTCAGTTCCTTCAAGTTATGAGGTCCACCTTGAATAGAATCTATGAAAAAAAATTAGTCTAGCCAGTTTACAGGCTAGACAAAAACCATACAAATTTATCAATAGTAATATTTTGCACAATTACTGACTTTGCTGGGAGGGATTCACAAAGAACTGTAAATTTCACATACTGTACTTAAGACCCTTTCTATTCCCGAAAACTTCTTTAACAAACAATAAATTCTTGGATTTAAAATACTGCGACATGAAAACAATGAACATTACCCCAAGCAATAGAGTTTTCTACAGTATCTAAAGTTATATGAAGAAATAGTTACATAAAAACTCAAAATCTTTTATTAATAAATGTAATTTACTAGGACAATTTATATTGCATGGATGAATATAAATCACATACCTTTTATGTCTTGGTTGAGCTATGGCATTGTAATACTGAGCTTGCCATTCTCTCTTCTTTAGAGAATTAACAGTGTTTTTCCAGTCTTCCAACCTCCAAGCTTCTTCATTTCTCCGCTGGTTGTAAGCTTCATACCACTCTCTCGCTGACCCTGGTCTGCTGCCTGGACGGACTCTAATAGCACCAACGACCGAAGTTGACCGAACAGACCCTGCTGTCCCTGGACGGCGCCGAGACATAACTGTTTACTGAAACAAAAACTACGTTTTATATCACAAAACATTTTCTTCATACAAACCCATTACAGTACTCATTATATGCCTAATATTTGTGTCCTGACAATCACACGTTCACTTGTCTTGCTTCCAAACCGAAGGACCTACAGCGCAGGTGCCATCTTGACTCGCTGGTATGTATCAGTCCTTAAGCTCATACTTTTATATAGGTTGTAAGTGAAATATCATGAATTGAGGGATAGACGGGATATCAATGTATTATTAATGGGTTTATATAAAAAAGTTTTGTCATAAGATACTTGTTTTATTACAACTCCATACATCATACTATATACTGTACAGTATTGTATGTATATGAATTGCTAATTTGGCAAGTACAGTGCCATTAATGAATTAGTGAGGAAAGGTGAATCCCAATAAAGTGGTAAAAATGATTCTCTAACTTCCTCTCCCAAGGGGAAACAGTGGCCACTGATACAACCAAAACCGATCAAACTATTTAGGTGCAACATCACGTAAATAGAAAGTGGTAAGGGTAAACTGCCATTCCCAGGAACCTTCTCATTCAAAATCGAGGCTACACTTAATGGCTAAACAGATCCAGATGAAATCTAATTACTGTGTACATGGGCTTACACCTTTACCCATTTGGCTTTGTTATGTAAGGGACGCTTTCAGGATAATTTATCTCAGCCAATAGGAAACCAAGTTCTTGGAGTTCTTATAGGCTTCGTTTCCCTGAGAGTTCAGACAAATAACTCTGCAATTGGGAAATTATCGAGGGATGTCACGACGGCTTGAGCATACTATGAATTTTTTTGAGAAAGTCCAGGAGGAATGACAGAGTAAAACTGGATAATAGATAATAGTCAATTTGTCATCAAGCCAAAAAAGATCCACAACAAGCAATCTTTACAAAGGAGCAATATTATAAAGAGTACTATTCAAAGGAAAAAAAAATATGCCACATGTTTATGCATCTAGAAAAAAACATGACAGGATACCCAGATACATAATAAAACGCACATTACAAAGACAAAGAGCACTTCAAAGATTCATTGAGCTACCCAAGTTACTTTAACATAGAACAAACTCCTAAGTGAAGTTAGTGACCAATGTATCAAGAATTTTATAAATTAGTGTATATCAAGGATCATTGATGTGGCCTTTGCTAATTATCACAATAATGGTTGAAAATATAAAGGATATCAGCAAAATAAGTTCTTGAGATCTACTATAAGTACAGTAGATACCTTTCTTAGAGGTAACAGCTACATCTGAGGAAAAAGATTATGTAAACATTTAAAAGGTGGAAACTCAAATATAAGGATGAAGGAGTGAATATCAATGATAATGTATAAAAAAACTTATGATGACTGAACTGCAAGCTAATGAAAAAGAGCTGTCAAGAAACAAGCCATTTAGCTATTATGGGAAAGGATGTCTAAGAAATCGTGGAATAGGGGTGAGATCTAATTATTTACGCTAAGAGGCCTTGCACTTGGGGCCTGGAAGGTCAGTCAGTGCCTACATACAATATGTTGAATAGCAATGGAGGAAAGAAGATAAAGTAAGCAAAACAAGGGGACGTTGATAAGACATTTCAGTTTAAAGGCTGCTCATGAATGGCAGAGGCAAAGGAGAGTGACATTGCCCTATCAAGTATGTCAGTGCCCTAGAGACTGACCATATATACATATGATCAGTGCCCAAGCCCACTCTCTACACTAGCTAGGACCAAGGAGGGCCAGGCAATAGCTGCTGATGACCCAGCAGATAGACCTGTAGGATCCCCTAAATCATCCCCCCCCCCCCCCACCTCAGCTCACAGAGCTGGTGAGGTTGCAGCGACCAAAGGAACTGATGACTTTGAGGGGACTATAACCCCAGCCTGGTTATCACCAGGAAGTTTCCAAGAGCAACCCCCCCCCCCCCCCGCCACACCCTAAATGACTTCAGTGCACCCAGTAAGTAAAATGAACGATACAATACTTATGGACTTTGCAAAGATGGCAATATGCATCATATATTATCATGGCCAAAACTGGAGAAATCGAGAGGTTGGGGTATTGGAATGGATATGTTTATAAATCAAAGATAATAAAGGTGTCAGATTACACAAGGCAGGCCATGAAACTAAATGACGAGTTTAAAATTATCGCAAAGGTAGCATAACATTTTCCTCTTAGGTAAAGTTTTGGATTCAACCAAATTGGGAAATGTATTATATTAATATATTTTCCTAGTAAAGCACGTGATAACAAAACACTTCTTCTCAATACATTATTGTCGCTAATGCATACTTACAGAGAAAAAAAATATTTCAGGAATTGAAGGTCTTGACTTTTTCTAAGTTTAGTGTATATCTTTCCATGGGCACGCAAGGTAGCTCTTGTTCGTTTGTATGTCTGTTTTCATCTTACTTGGCTCCGCCCCATTGCCTAATGTGACAATATTTACTTGAATGCGCATTTTCTCCTCCCACTAATGTCGCTCCTCCAATCTAAATACTACTGGGTTCTTTTCAAGGGTTATTATTGGACGATTCATTGGTCTCTCAGTCTTGTTTCAAGGATCTGTTTTTCGTGCAATATAACATTGTAAACGACAGTATTTTGTTTTTTTCCCTATTTCATTATGGGAGAAACCCGTGATTGTCGTTTGTTTTCGGTTTTCAAAAGTTCCGGTTTCTATATTTTCATCACACGTCACTTGACTGTCATGGATCCTCCGGTACGGTTGTGTGAAATATGTCGTTATTCCTATTTTGATGTGATCGGCCGATTTCATGGGAATTATAATGGAACTCCTGAAGTAGTGAATCGTTTTCTAAGGGAGCATTCCGTATTACCTTTAAGTGTCCAGTGTGGTAAATGTGATTCGCCTTTACATTTTCGTGAGGATAGACATGTGTGGTATTGTACCAAATCTGAATGTATTCCAGTAGTTGATGATTCAGAAGAGGGTCAACCACAACCTTCCACATCTTCATCGTCATCTTCCGTTTAAGGTAAGAAGTGATTTAACAAAATATATATATTCAAATTTACCCCTGGTTAAAGGGGGGGTCGCAGGGGGGGCGAAGCCCCCCCCGGTAGGGGTACAGGGCCCCTAGGTTAGGTTAGGTGGGTTTGTTAGGTTCTGTGGTGCCCTGAAAATTACTGTGGCCTTAAGGGGGGGTCGCAGGGGGGGCGAAGCCCCCCCCCCCCCCCCCCCCGGTAGGGTTACAGGGCCCCTAGGTTAGGTTAGGTGGGTTTGTTAGGTTCTGTGGTGCCCTGAAAATTACTGTGGCTTTAAGGGGGGGTCGCTGGGGGGCCCTACCCCCCTCCCCCGGTAGGCCTAGTTAGGGGTATGGGGGAGGGGTGCTGGAACATTAATTATTCATTAATTGCAAATATCATTCAATGCCCCAACACCCTCCCCCCCCTTCCCCCACCCAAAACCCCGGTTCCCAAAGGGTGTCCCCCATAATTGGTGGGATGAACTAGGGTATACATAGTAAATCTCTAAATCGGTTGGTTTGCAGTCAAAATAAACGTTAAATTCATTGAAACCACACTATTTCTGATGCAACAAATATATTTTTATTGCATTTTTCCAAATTTGGCTGAAACTAAAAATTTACCTCATCTTATTGTTATTTCACATAACAATAAGTAGTAGGTAGTAGGTTGGCCAGGGCACCAGCCACCCGTTGAGATACTACCGCTAGAGAGTTATGGGGTCTTTTGACTGGCCAGACAGTACTACATTGGATCCTCCTCTCTGGTTACGGTTCATTTTCCCTTTGCCTACATACACACTGAATAGTCTGGCATATTCTTTACATATTCTCCTCTATCCTCATACACCTGACAACACAGATTACCAAACAATTCTTCATCACCCAAGGGGTTACTGCACTGTAATTGTTCAGTGCCACTTTCCTCTTGGTAAGGGTAGAAGAGACTCTTTAGCTATGGTAAGCAGCTCTTCTAGGAGAAGGACACTCCAAAATCAAACCACTGTTCTCTAGTCTTGGGTAGTGCCATAGCCTCTGTACCATGGCCTTTCACTGTCTTGGGTTAGAGTTCTCTTGCTTGAGGGTACACTCGAGCACACTCTCCTATCTTATTTCTCTTCCTCTTGTTTTGTTAAAGTTTTTATAGTTTATATAGGAGATATTTATTGTTGTTACTCTTCTTAGAATATTTTATTTTCCTTTTTTCCTTTCCGCACTGAGCTATTTTCCCTGTTGGAGCCCCTGGGCTTATAGCATACTGCTTTTCCAACTAGGGTTGTAGCTGAGTAAGTAATAATAATAATAATAATAATAATAACTCAAATCACCTAGTATAAGCGAAAAAAATTCACGTACTTGCTAGAGCGCCCGGAACAACAACATTAGTGACACTTCCCAAAATAACCCATACCATCCCCGGCTCCCCCTAAACTAAAGGAATAATGAAATTGGGACCAACACATTATTCAGGATTTAGCATACAACTCGCGAAAAATAAGCGCAATTTTGTACAGTGTCATTAACGTATTTCAAACTTTACCGTAAAGTGTATACCTACTATCTTGTATTTCATGAGCGATAGTTTTAGGTGTTCGCAAATTCACACAACCCCCGACAGTGTTTCCAAGTACTGGAAAAGGGCGGCGCCCTGCGCCCTTCATGTCTGTTAAGTGTGAATGTACACAGTTCCATAAAAAGCATATGATGAAATTTTTACCTAAAGGCAATGATAGCACGTACAATAGCAAAAACTAATTTTAATTCTAACCTCATACACAGTAAAAGTGATGGAATATTTTATGATAATGATCTAATATTAATAGTATGTACGTATATAAAACACAAATTGCTAGTATCCGAGCCTATCTTCGTTTTGTAGGAGCCGTTATAAGGGCGCACATAAACACTAGAGTATCAGTGAATTTCGATCTTCCATGTTCCAATGTCCTTCAGCGCAACTTATAAGTTTCCTTTGCAATAGTGTAATAAAAGTGCCGTGAAACAGCGTCGTTACTGGCCATGGATGAATACGTATGCAGAGAAAGGTAAAGTGTCATTTGCCACGTTTTGATGACTAGGTAATGATTATGTGAAGCTTTATTACTGCAGTAACAACATTCTGGTCGTCACATGGGTGACGGAGTTGGTCACACAACTTTCTAGGTTGTTAACTATCATTTAAGTTTTTATGTTGTTGTTTTTTTATAATCAAACCAAATAATTTAATCGTTTTGAGGCCATGTTAATGTGTAATCACCCATGTATGTCATTATTTATGGTATTCCGTAAAATATGAGACTTCCAAAGTATTTGTCAAAACATTGTTGTTATCACCTCCGGAATAAAAAAAATCTCTATCTTACGAACCTTACGTTTGCACCATGGAATATTTCCCTCAAAATTAGGAAAAACACATACGTCTATGTATATATATATACACACACACACACACACACACACATATATATATATATATATATATATATATATATATATATATATATATATATATATATATATATATATATATATATATATATATATCATATGATTTTTTTCAATGTGTTGGGACTAACATTATTCGGTATTATTGTAGACAGTATAGTGGTATCACTTCACAGCTTCCTTATTATTGTGGGAGAACAATAGGTGACTCGGCAAACATGATAAAGAAAAAGTTAATGATTATATCAGTGGTTTATTTCACATATGCTGAGAAATGACTTGATTTAACTAAATGAAAATTCGCCATCATTTTATTATATATATATATATATATATATATATATATATATATATATATATATATATATATATATATATATATATATATATATATATATGTATATATATATATGTATATATATGTATGTATATATATGTATGTATATATATATATGTATATATATATATGTATGTATGTATGTATGTATGTATGTATGTATGTATGTATGTATGTATGTATATATATATATGTATGTATATATATATATATATGTATATATATATATATATATATATATATATATATATATATATATATATATATATATATATATATATATATATATATATATAGCCGCCGATAATGGGGACCCCCAGTGGGAACTCGGGGTTTTGGGTGGGGAAAACATACTGGGGAATTGGTATACAATGGTAAAAGAAACCGGTTCTTCACTATACATTATGTTTTTGGACTTATAATAAATCCATGGAAAAGTGCACAAATTATCTATATCTTATACTAACGGTATATTTTTCATTTATTTGTTGACATTGAACAGGTTGGTTGTATTCGTATTTGATTGATTTATATAATGATAATATTTTGTTGGGTCTGCCTAAGATATTTTATACTGTATTGGCCACCTGCAACCAGGTAAAACATGTTGTCTTCTGGTAGTTTAGGTCACAAAGCATCAGTGTATTTGAATCTATAATTTACAGGTCAGGTTATATTAGAGGCAATGTCAAGTTAAATCTGAGATCCCACATAGACTAGTTTCCTTCAATTGCCCCTGCTAAAGCTTCATGCTTAGTACAACACTTTTTCATGTGATGCTACTATTTACACATATAGGCCTAGGCCTAAACCATATTTTTTCCAAATGCCAATCTTACGATTTATGACAAGTGCTATTTAAAGACCTTGTGTGATTATAGTTCATGCATTTTCAGTCAAAACTGTCCTGTATTTTTGTTGTGAATGCTGTTATGTATTCATTTGTATTTAATTGTGGATCCTTCAATTACCCAAATTTATTATTAACAGGAATTCAAGGGTCCCTCACGTATAATCAAATTCGCAAATGTTCAGGAACTATAGTATTATATTATGCCTTTGCTATATTGCAAAGTTGCTAGTGCATTCATTACATATATTGTAAAGTTGCAATATGTCTCCCAAGCCTACCATGTAATGAAGGAAATTCATGAGGCCAACTGAATCAAAACTGCTTTACAGTTTGAGATCTAGCCTACTCAACAAGTCTGCATGCAAGAATTAATATCTATACTGTACAAAAGTTTAAAGGTTTACACTTTAAAACCCTTAATTTTAGAAAAAAATTTTCCTTTACTCTGTCAATCATTTAGAATAGTGGAAAAGGGCAGCGCCCCGCACCCTTCATGACTATCATGTGTGTGCCCAGTTCCATAAAAAGCATGAAATGCTGAAACTTACCTGAAGGCAATGATAGCATGTATGTTATGTGGTGTCTTGATAATCATAAAAGCGTTTAGTGTTAAGTTGTCTGCTTCGATTTAAACACGAGGACAAACAGAAAGGTCCTAAGTCATTGTCCGTTTTCAGGGTGCTGGTGGCACTCGTGACGTAGACTGGTCTTGTAGCGAAGGAAGGTCTCAATTCATGGAAGGATCTCTGCGCTTTGGAAAATCACACCATGTCGGCGTAGAGCACTGAAAGGCAGCAGGTGACAGTTGTCCTGTGATTGGAATGTTCTGGTCCCTGAAGTGTAGGCTGTCTTGGTTTAATGTAGCTGATCGGACAAAAGGCAATTACAAAATGGTATGGTCATTGACTGGTCTCAGTAGGCTTGATGCTTAAGGAAAGGGAGATGGGAATGTCTCATTCATTGGACGTATGCTCCTATACAATCCTACTGCTGGCTTTTTGTCTATCTAGATCATCTCTGGAACTCTGATAAAGGTAGTAACTTTGCCAGGGCACCAACCACCCATTGAGATACTACCACTAGAGAGTTATTGGGTCCCTTGACTGGCCAGACAGTACTACATTGGCTCCTCTCTGGTTACGGTTCATTTTCCTTTTACCTACACATACACCGTAGTCTGGCCTATTCTTTACATATTCTCCTCTGTCCTCGTACACCTGACAACACTGAGATTACCAAACAATTCTTCCTTGCTCAAGGAGTTAACTACTGCAATGTAATTGTTCAGATGCTACTTTCCTCTTGGTAAGGGTAGAAGAGACTCTTTAGCTATGGTAAGCAGCTCTTCTATGAGAAGGACACTCCAAAATCAAACCATTGTTCTCTGGTCTTTGACAGTGCCGTAGCCTCTGTACCATGATCTTTCACTGTCTTGGTAGAGTTCTCTTGCTTGAGGGTACACTCGGGCACATTATTCTATCTTATTTCTCTTCTTCTTGCTTTGTTAGAGTTTTTATAGTTAAGAGACAACTCTCAGCATCTACCTCCCATTTCTCTCCCAAAAAAGTGAGAGAGAAAGAAGGCCCTGGAAGGAGAAAAAAAAGGTCGGGGTACTTCAATCCCAACTAACAGTGTCTGTACGTTCAGCTGGAGCTTGAGTTGTTAGTACCATTTTTTTCTCGCTATCGCTATGGGACAGCTCTTAGCACTAACTCCTCCTGGGTTGAGATCAAACTTGGGTAAAATGCATGTGAACAACACTACCAAGTACCCAGATTCCTCCCTAGAGTTGAAGATGCTGAGGTTTCTTCCTGCTAAGGGACACAAAGAACTTTTCCAAGAAGGAAAGTTCCTCATACAGTACTGTCTCTACTAGGGATAGAAATAGTAGGGGTCACACATATGCATCTCCTATCGAATGGTCTTTTTTCCTCATACAGTACTGTCTCTACTAGGGATAGAAATAGTAGGGGTCACACATATGCATCTCCTATCGAATGGTCTTTTTTGATGACGCCTTCTACACGTTCTTCTCCAAAATGTAGCATCAAAGACCATCTGATAAAGATGAAGCAGAGGAGGAAGAACTTAAAGCTCCCCTTCTGTATGTTTGTACAAGCTGATAATGGCAATTTTACTTGGGAAGAGACCACCGGAATTCTGTGAAGAAACAGCACAACTAGGTAATACTTCCTTAGTTCCTTTCTGGTATCAAATAAGACATCAAAAATAAAAAGGGCAGTATCCTTCCCCTTCACAATCAGCAGCAGCAAAACCTTATTTCGATGTGCATATCAATGTCTAAGGATTTCCATCCTCCTAAGCAGTATGCAAACATCATCATCACATGGCTAAACAAGCCAGGAAATAAAAAGAAAACAGCAATGCTGTATAACAGAAACAAGAATGTGGATATTGGCAGGTTACACAGAAAACTATCAAACAGCTACAGTTAGAAAAACTGCAAATCCTTCCTTCCTTGAAAACATCTATCACATAATATTCTGCTAACACAATTATCTTAAAAAAAAGAAAAATATTAAAACAACCAGAAGAGGCTGCCGGTAGCACATTTGTACTATCCGTAGCTCAAGAGGCCAGTCAGGTGGGTGGGCTTATCCACAACCCCTCCAGGTAACTACCGATACCTAGTTAAGTTTTAAAAGCCTTATCCAGCTTTGCTGAAAGCATATTTCTGTTAAAGGAAGATGGTTTGTATATGTGTAAGTGCAAATGGCTTTTGGGTTGGTTAGCTGAGTTATAGGACTTTTACCACAAAAAGCACTAGCCAGTGAAAGGAGTTTGAACTTTGCCAATATTCATTACAATCAGCCCTCGATATTCATGGGTTCTACCTTCACAGATTGTCATTCGTGATACAGAGAACCGTATAACCTATTAAATAAAAATTCACTCTTTCACAGTATCGCAATAAGTACTCTCTTGGCCAGACAATTATAAACCGACCACATTCCTTTGCACCTGGCCTGCTTTGTGATTTTTCCTTCTCCGCACAGTACAACACCCCATCTCTCACTGACCCGGCCACACACTCGCATCGTCTCTCCTCATATGTACATCTTCCCTGCTTCAGTCCTTTTTGTGCAGAATCACATTGTAATGTAAAAAAGTTATGTACAAAACCTGTACATAAACAGTGTATTTATAGTGATTTTAGTATAAAGTGTGATACGTGTATTAGGCTATGCTACCCCATGCGCCAAACAGTTGACTGATCAGACTTACTGCGAAGAATTTCGTACGTAAACGATCAGTGGTGTTATACACGTACTTTTACTTTTAATTTTTATTGTGTTAGTGTATTCATTGTGTATTAGTGTTACTGTTATGATAACTACTGAACATTACTGTATACAAAATACTGTACTTTACAGTGATAATGTATATACAGGCTATGTGTTCGGTGAGTTGTAATGGTACGTGTCAACCTGCCGATACAGCGTCCACTTAAGAGTGTTAGCTTACCTAATTAACCTGTGCTGTAGTGATAGTACTTTACATACTTACCCTGAACCGTACATGTACAGTTATGGAAGTGTTTTCATACAGCAATACTTTCAACTTCATAACCAATTTTAGATAAGACTACCTCATATTTATACACAACTACATGAAAATAAGAAAAAAATACATAAATAATTTTAAGGGATCACATTTTGTAGCCTCCTTGCTTGAAAAGTTTTAGACAAGAAAATTTTTCTGCTGTTATTACAAAAATTGAATTTGATCATCATTACAACATGAAACCAACATTTATTTTGGTGTAGTTATTTCCACCATTTGATACCTAGTTTGTGAAGCCTGTTGGCAAGAACTCTAAAAGCATTACGGATATTTATTTTACGCAATAACAAATTTAATTTTAGACCGTCATGCCCAACACAAGTAATTAATTGCAAGAAAGCTAGTTTATTTCTGTAGCCTTTTATCAACATATGAATTTTGTTATGAAAATTCCATTAGTATTCAAGAATGTTCTGTTTAAGGGATATAAAAGGTTGGATTTTGTTCCCAAGTATGATCACTGCTTAACCAGGTGTCTAGTTGTAACGTCCTCTGGGTTTTAGTGATTCTTACACCATCTCTTAAATTCCAGAATTTACTAAAATACATTATATGATATCATCCAACCATTTTTAATTTATGTATTGAGCTTGGGTAATATGATATCATCCAACCTTTCTTAATTTATGTAATAAGCTTCGGTAATTATTATAAAGGCAGTTCTAGATATGAAATTACATTCCCCTTTCCATCTCAACATATTATATATAATGTAGTGTTATTTTCAATACAATTTTCCCTAAAAAAGAGCTTATAAAAACTAAATAAGTGTAATGAATTGTATATTAATTTGTGGCGGTTTTGCCTAAATAATATCATTAGATGAAGAAATTATAATTATTTCTTTTATGTTTTGACTAGCAACTGGTTAACCCTACCTCTATATGTCTATTCGGTATATCAAATTATTTTCATTTTTATATGAAGCTAAACTTGAATTCCAAATTGAGATTCTCCAAATTATTAGTTGTAGGTCGTATAATTTAAATATTTCAGCCATGAATGAAAGCTAAACCCAATGCATCAAATACTATTAGTGAAACCACTTTTCATTAATGAATTTATGGTAAATATTTAATCCTAAATCAGCACTCCCAAACTTCAAGTTTCTTAACCTAACCTACAATGCTGTGTCCTTATTCACTGTTCATCATTGTAGCCTATATTTGACTGGTGATAAGCTAATGTAATATCGTATTTGTTTACTGGTAACTTGTGAATTTCAATTGACCTGGAATAGTTACCTATAGAGTATGACTTGAAAGTTAGCAGCTTAACATTGAAAACTATTAGTATTTCCATCTAAAAATATTATTTCCCTGCATACCTATGTTACAACTTGTAAAATCAAGCTGGGAACATCTAATTGCATAGTATGAGTTAATTTAACTTTATATAGCCCATGCAGATTGAAGATTGAATATGATGCCTATGTAAAATAGTTGGTAAATATACTATATACGTTATTACTACTCGTTAGACAATCCTGTTTCCGTAACGTTTGTAGAAATTTAAGTTACAGTTTATAAAACGTGTAAAAACGTAATTACCTAATCAACCATCCTAATCCACCCTACTCTATCTTAACCTAACTTAAACTATAGAAGAAATTTAGGTACCTTTGGTGACTGTTGGGGCACTGGGCCTGTTGCTCGCATAGAAAATGTGAATCCTTCCTATCCGTGTCCATCGTCACACATATGTTATTGTATCTACGAGTATGTTGGTTAATGAACTCACGCTAATTATTCATTTACTGTTCTTTGCTCAGGAGTAGCTCGCTACACTCACAATTGAATATTATTTTACTGCTCCTCTGTTCTAGTAAGTGGTACATGTTGCAATACGCGCATCAGCCGAGTGGGCCAGTGTTGTGGCGGACAAAATATTTATGCTTTGTACCCAACCTGCGGAGTGTATGAATGATAGCGGCCACCTATATGTATGATTACGGCTAACTTAGAATATGACAGTAGCCCCTCCCCCGTTAGGTAAGTAGGTAAGGACACGGCTTGTAGGGTAGGTTGGGGGGGGGGGGATTTACTTTAGTTGATGTCCATTCTTAATCCAAAAGGGAGGAACTGGCCGCTGATATACAAAGGCTCCCCGACCTCTGTAGCTACAGTAAACAAGGGTAATATGTAGCAGGTTGGGGCAGTGTGTTCGAGTTGCAAGAAAATTAAGGGAATATGTACTAACCTAAGTAACACCCCCCACGTAAACTGAATCAATGTGTTCTTATTTACCGAGTGGGCCATTACCTCGTTTGCCACTCCTTACCTTAGCTAACTTTGAAAAGCAAAGTTCAAAATCGTAATTTACCTTTCCACGAAAACAGCGTTTCGGGAAAAAATTGGCATAGAAGATACTTAGATTGTGTAAATGAAAATACCTAAACAGTCGTATCTATGAATGTCAATAGGACATATATAATACAAATAAAGAATTTGGTTCCTTTATAAATAAATAATTAACACCAGTTCTTACCTTTTATACCACTATAGTGGCTGCATAGTACACTTAATTATATTTCCACAAACGATAACACACCAAACTGACTGTCATTGCTCAGATTTTCAAACGGTAAACAAAAAACACGGTCAATGTTTGACTCGTAATTACAGAGCCACCCAAAGAAGAAATTTATGAGCGAAGGCGTCATTTTTAGATCATTCTCAATTATCTTTCTTAGAGTTTATTACACTATATGATTATGTTTTTCCATTGGCACTAAATTGGAATAATTATTTACTTTCATTACTGATTACCGTTTTTTCTTAGTTAAGGTTTTCGTAAATATGGCTTGTATTAATTCATATTTTTTTCTAGCACTTAGCCTAATGTTCGATCTCCAAATACACACAAAAGTACGATTGACTTCAACGATTTTGTTAATTATCTGATGTATTTCAGCACCTAATATTTTGTTGTTTACTGACAATGATGCATTTTCATTCCCAAAGAGGTAATCAGACTTCGGTATTTCCGTCAACATTAGATACGTTTCATATCGTTACTATGGCAACGAGAGACGCTAAAGTTTTCGATTTTTTGTTTATGTTGTTATAGAAATATATGGTCAAAGCATGTAATGTATTGTATTGTTTCTTTTTATGTGCCAATTACGACAACATAAACGACTGTATTTTTCCATTGGCGACAGAGCAAACATGAACTTAGTAAAAGATATTATCTTAAGCTCCTTGCAACCTTTGAGGAATAACATTCCTCTGAGCGAAATATTCCTCTAAGATACCGAGTATCATGTCTACCTAAAAAGATCTAGTTTTCCAACTATTGAGGAATAGAATAAGTATCACAAATTCATACGGTTGAAAAACTTTATTGATACAGATTGCAAACAATACTATCCATTTAATTGAATATAGATAACAACACCTTATGAAAAAAAAATATTTAGAAACACCACATCGAATGATTCAACCCGCACAATATAAAACAGTTATAGTCATGATAGGATGTTAAAAAGTTGTATAGCGAATAATTAAACATTTTAAAAGATTAACCACCTTAGAATGAAGTATTTTATCCAAAAAGGTTTAGAAAATT
>NC_090737.1:120871726-120876726 GCF_036898095.1 Palaemon carinicauda | reverse complement strand
CAATAATTACAATTGTAATGATAATTGTAATAACAATTATCATTATAATAATAATTATAATTATAATTATTTTTATAATAGTAATTATGATAATAATGATTATAATAATTATATTAATTATATTAATAATTTTAATTATGATAATTTTAATTATAATAATGATTATAATTATAATAATAATTATGATTATAATGATTATAATAATGATGATTATAATTATAGTTATAATTATAATTACAATAATAATAATAATAATAATAATAATAATAATAATAATAATAATAATAATAATACCTCGAATTTGTAACATCAATCGTATTTAGAGAATTATTATTTGTAGTATAAGATTTCAACTTTTAAGAAGGAAACTTCTTTGTAAGAGTAGAAATCTGTGAGACTTTATATTAAAAAAACCGCATTTGTGAATGCAAATCAGTTTATGTAAAATTTCATATATCAATTTATGACGAATTCAATAAAAATAAATTAGTAGGTTTATACATCTAGAGTGAAAAATACAAAACTCAGAGTTTATTTATTGTGAAAAATACTTCATCTGTAAATGCAACTCGGATGATGTAAAATTTCGTATATCAATGTATGACGCATTCAGTGAAAAACGTAGATTTATCCATCTACAGTGAAAAGTACTAATCTGTGTGACTCTTGTAAAAAAATAGTGCTTTTTTAATGTAACTTAAATTATGTAAATTTTCGTATATTAATATATAACGAAGTCAGTGACATGAGTCTTTTTATAGTTTACTTATGAGATATTTGTTTTTGATGTTGTTAATAGTTTATATATGACATGTCTGTTTTGACCTTGTTACTTATTTTAGAATGATTTATTGTTAATTTGTTCTCTTCATTAATTTATTTCCTTATTTCCTTTCCTCACTGGGCTATTTTTCCCTGTTGGAGCCCCTGAGCTTATAGCATCTTACTTTTACAACTAGGGTTGTAGCTTGGATAGTAATAATATTAATAATAATCTAGAGTAAAAGTCACAATAAATTTACCATAGACTTCCGAGGGTTAATCTCCCCCTTCAAGTTTCTCGTATAAAATCTAATTTATAGACTAACCTTATCAGAGAACGCGCAATATAGCAGGAAATTGGCGGCTGCGTTGACGGCATTCAGAAGGTTGAAGATGTTGCCCAGACCTCTCATGATGGCGTATGCAGCTGTGCCCTGGGGTGGCTGGTACACGGTGCTGCATCAAACGACAAAATAAAGGGAAATATTAGAGAGAATGTGAATTTATTTGCATGTAGAATTATAATGATATTTATAAATGATTAGTATTATATGATTTTGTAAGGTGATGGGAATAAATGATAATGAGCTACAGTATTTTAATAGAAAATGCACAGTCATTCTACCATTTCCTGTGGGAGGATTTAAAGGCCGCTCATGAATAGCATTGGCAAGGGACAGTAATATTGCCCTATTGAGCAAGACAGTGCCCTAGAGACTGACCATATCTACATATGATCAGCGCTCAAGCCCCTCTCCACCCAAGCTAGGATCAAGGAGGACCAGACAATGGCTGCTGATTACTCAGCAGATAGACCTATAGGCTCCCCGAAACCGCACATCCTGAGGTCACAAGGATGGTGAGGTTGCAGCGACCAAAGAAACTAACTAGTTTGAGCGGGTCTCGAACCCCAGTCTGGTGTTCTCCAGTCAGGGACGCTACCACATCGCCCACCACAACCTGTACAAGAATATTACCAACGTATGTCCCGCGAGTCGTAGAAAGCGACTAAAAGGACAGCCTCGCAGTCTTGCTTTTTACTTAAAGGCGAGAAGGCCCACTGCTGATAACTATGGAAACTGCTACCTTTGCAGTTGCACTATTTAGTTAAAGGTTAGGCCCTCCGCCAATAACTGAGGTGGATAACTGCAAGGGCATGCGATCGGATAAAGCCCCTGCTAAATTGTTAACCGTGTCAGTTGTTATTAGAGGGTACATCACGCAACCGACCCCTTAATTTAGTGATAACAGTGGGGAACTAGAGGGGCACTCAGTAGAGAGCAGACCTCCGCCGTGGTAGCTTATTTCTCGACCTTTTGATCGACCTTGACCTTGATCTTTGACCTTAGCTTGTATTAATTGACGTGGATTTTCATACACTCAAATATGAATCAAGTTTGAAGTCTCTGTGACATCGATGTCCAAACTTATGGCTGATTACGTGAATTGGACATTTTGCTTGGCCTTGACCTTGACCTCTGACATTGACCTTCCAAAATCTAATCATTTTCATTTTATTACATAACAGTTAATCCCTGCAAGTTTAATTATTCTACAATTAAAATTGTGTTTAGAAAGCTGTTCATAAACAAATAAACACACACAAACAGGGGGATAAAACATAACCTCCTTCCAACCTCGTTGGCGGAGATAATAAGATGCACCGTTATTATACACATGTATTAGATACTTGTAATCACAGATAGTGCAATTACATTGATAAGAGTCCAAAATTATTTTAAGTATATATTTGTAGTGAAAAAAATATTTTTTTACTGGCATTTCATTCTCTTCACACATGGTTTTTTTCCGTTTCAAGTATTTTTTTTTTATTGCGTTTTCTTCGTAATAACATATGAATTTATAAATTGATTTAAAGCCTATTCTTTTATTAAATTAATTAAATATTTACTGCCATGTCTTTTACGTTTTCTGCGTAAGACCTTGTGATTTTATAAATTGATTTAAAGCGGATTTTTTGTTAAATTAAATATTACTGCCATGTGTTTTGCGTTTTCTGCGTAAGAACTTGTGATTTTATAAATTGATTTAAAGCTTATTTCTTGTTAAATTAATTAAGTATTTACTGCCATATCTTTTGAGTTTTCTGCGTAAGACCTTGTGATTTTATAAATTGATTTCAAGTTTATTTTTTGTTAAATTAATTAAGTATTTACTGCCATATCTTTTGCGTTTTCTGCGTAAGACCTTGTGATCTTATAAATTGATTTCAAGTTTATTTTTTGTTAAATTAATTATTACTGCCATGTGTTTTGCGTTTTCTGCGTAAGACCTTGTGATTATATAAATTGATTTAAAGCTTATTTTTTGTTAAATTAATTATTTACTGCCATGTGTTTTGCGTTCTCTGCGTAAGACCTTGTTATTTTGTAAATTGATTTAAAGCTTATTTTTTGTTAAATTAATTATTTACTGCCATGTCTTTTGCGTTTTCTGCGTGAGAACATATGATTTTATAAATTGATTTAAACCGGTTTTTTTATTGCAAAAAGCTTTGAATAATTGAATTCAGAAACCTACCTATAAAGTAGAAGCACTGCAGTTGGCATCTGGCACAGCAGGGCCAGAAGAACCACTGCTATGAGCATCACCGTGATCTTGTACTCCTGCTGGTGGCTGTAATGGTCGCGCTCGGAAACCATCGTCATTCGTCTTCGTTGTTGCTTGCTCCTGGAAGGGACATTGTGCGGATAGAAGTAGATAAAGAGGGAGGGAAATGGGGATAGAAATAAACAAAGAGTGAGGGAAATGGAATAGAAATAGACAAAGAAGGAGGGAAATGGGAACAAATAAATAAAGAGGTACGGAAATGAGAATAGAAATAGAAAAAGAGGGAGGGAAATGGGAATAGAAATAGACAAAGAGGGAAGGAAATCAGACAGAGGGAAATGGGAATAGAAATAGACAAAGAGGGAAGGAAATCAGACAGAGGGAAATGGGAATAGAAATAGACAAAGAGGAAAGGAAATCAGACAGAGGGAAATGGGAATAGAAATAGACAAAGAGGGAAGGAAATCAGACAGAGGGAAAT
Source organism: Palaemon carinicauda (assembly GCF_036898095.1). Taxonomy (NCBI): domain Eukaryota; kingdom Metazoa; phylum Arthropoda; class Malacostraca; order Decapoda; family Palaemonidae; genus Palaemon; species Palaemon carinicauda. The sequence goes on along the minus strand of NC_090737.1, from coordinate 120,872,912 downwards.
GGGAATAGAAATAGACAAAGAGGGAAGGAAATCAGACAGAGAGAAATGGGAATAGAAATAGACGAAGAGGGAAGGAAATCAGACAGAGGGAAATGGCAATAGAAATAGACAAAGAGGGAGAGAAATCAGACAGAGGGAAATAGGAATAATATAGACAAAGAGGGAGGGAAATCAGACAGAGGGAAATAGGAATCAAATAGACAAAGAGGGAGGGAAATATGAATAGAAATAGACAAAGAGGGAGGGAAATATGAATAGAAATAGACAAAGAGGGAGGGAAATCAGACAAAGGGAAATGGGAATAGAAATTGACAAAGAAGGAGGGAAATCAGACAGAGGGAAATGGGAATGGAAAGAGACATAGAGGGAGGGAAATCAGACAGAGGAAAATAGGAATAAAATAGGCAAAGAGGGAGGGAAATCAGACAGAGGGAAATAGGAATCAAATAGACAAAGAGGGAGGGAAATCAGACAGAGGGAAATAGGAATAAAATAGACAAAGAGGGAGGGAAATCAGACAGAGGGAAATAGGAATAAAATAGACAAAGGAGGGAAATCAGACAGAGGGAAATGGGAATGGAAATAGACAAAGAGGGAGGGAAATGGGAATAGAAATAGACAAAGAGGGAGGGAAATCAGACAGGAATATAGGAGTAAAATAGACAAAGAGGGAGGAAAATCAGACAGAGGGAAATAGGAATAAAATAGACAAAGAGGGAAGGAAATCAGACAGAAGGAAATAGGAATAAAATAGACAAAGAGGGAGGGAAATCAGACAGAGGGAAATAGGAATAAAATAGACAAAGGAGGGAAATCAGACAGAGGGAAATGGGAATGGAAATAGACAAAGAGGGAGGGAAATGGGAATAGAAATAGACAAAGAGGGAGGGAAATCAGACAGGAATATAGGAGTAAAATAGACAAAGAGGGAGGAAAATCAGACAGAGGGAAATAGGAATAAAATAGACAAAGAGGGAAGGAAATCAGACAGAAGGAAATAGGAATAAAATAGACAAAGAGGGAGGGAAATCAGACAGAGGGAAATAGGAATAAAATAGACAAAGGAGGGAAATCAGACAGAGGGAAATGGGAATGGAAAGAGACATAGAGGGAGGGAAATCAGACAGAGGAAAATAGGAATAAAATAGACAAAGAGGGAGGGAAATCAGACAGAGGGAAATAGGAA
>NC_090737.1:120839226-120859226 GCF_036898095.1 Palaemon carinicauda | reverse complement strand
TATCTGGGCAATAAATGTTACCTTATAATAATAAAGAGGTATTTTATGAAAACTTAACTCTATGGGTACGGGAGAGAACACTTATATACACACACTTTCGCAACACATACCCACACATACACACATAAAAAACTCACCCACCCACACACATCTCCCCTATATAATAAAAGAGCAAGTGTCTGGCTGTGTATATATATATATATATATATATATATATATATATATATATATATATATATATATATATATATATATATATATATATATATATATATCTCTTCTGGTACCTTTGACCAGATACTTATGCCTTAATAGTTACAATTACTAGTATTTCCTCACATATATTAAACACGCTTATTACCACAAGACTTTGAATCCAGATGAGTAACATGATTTTTTTTTTTTTTTTTTTTGAACCAATGCCATTTTCGGGGGATCCAATACCTTAGGTCTAGGACTTAAAAAAACTGACTATCATACTTCAGGTTTTTATTAGGGTATAACTTTATCCCGATACTTTACACCTTGTAATCATTTTGGTAAAAAATCATTCAAGTAATGTAAGAACCGCAAGTCTATACTTAAGTAGCGGTATCTATGCCCCCCCCCCCCTCTTTTAGCATTATGCTTTACCTCCGTTCCAGTTTACAATCTTCCTTTTTACTCAGCGACCTCGCATAAATTCATCTTGCACCTCTATGCTGAATAGCCTCCACGGTCCTATCGCCTGACCGTAAGGCCCTAATTTCACAGATCTGATCAAAGAGTAGTATCATCTGCATAAGTCACAGGCTTGTTTTCGAGGCCATGCCGCTTATCTTGTCCATATTTGGCAATATAAAAAGTAATGTTGTTTCAATGATATTTTCCCTTGGTAAATAGATATTAGGTATATTCATGTATTGTGTAAATATATATATGTATGCTATTCATATGTTGGGTGTGAATAAAAGGAAAGGTCCTGAAGCTGTTGAGATGAACTGTTTGCGTTGTATATGAAGTGTAAGAAGAATTAATGGGATAAGGAATGTGGAGATAAGCAGACGTGGTAAATTTCTAGGGTTTGACCACCTGTTCGCTCACAGCAAATCATCCTAATATGGGTGGCTCTGATTAGTTCAGATTAGCTGATCATGGTGAAACGCAAACCCTTTCACCACGTTAAGTTATATGTGTGTGTGCGTGTTTGTGTGTAAATACGTATAAACTATATATTCCTATAACATTTTTCGAGCCTACCGAATTGAGCAGTTCCTGGGTACGTTATATAGGCGTATACAGTACAGTTCTTGGGTACGTTATATAGGCCTAGCATACACTGCACAGTACTTGCAACAGCCATGATAAGCAAAGAGAAGTTGATATCTTGCTGGATCTTATGATACTGATCTGCCTATAAATGATCAGCTTCCGATAAGGGTTTGGAGGTTAATAGAAGCAGAATACCGTTCTGCTTTCTCGTCATTAAATGGCGGACTAATTCCATTCTCTCAATCAGCTAGATGTCGATACAATGCCTTCTAATTAAGCATGAATTTAAGCTGCTTAGCCCACAGTTCATACACAGAGGAGTTGTAGAATTGTAGAGCTTATTAATTGAATAGTTCAGGGTAAGTGAAGATGTCTAAGGGATATTGTTCAGTCATAAATGAAAAACCTCAGTCTAGGCGTTGCAATAGGCCTATGATTATTCTTCTGAGAAAAGTTGGTCTCACATGATAATTATTTAGATAACGGTGATCTCAGTATTATTTACGATATCAGTATCTCATTTATGAATATCGGTCTCGGTTATAAATGTCATTATATATAAGAGGAAGAAAAACATATTATATAACAAAAATATCTGTGATAGTATTATTATAACGAACTCAATTTACCCCTTACATTATTATTATTATTATTAGTAGTAGTAGTAGTAGTAGTAGTAGTAGTAGTAGTAGTAGTAGTAGTAGTTCCAGTTCCTAAGCTACAACCGTAAATGGAAAAACAGGATGCTATAAGCCCAAGGGCTCCTACAGGGAAAATAGCCTAGTGAGCAAAGGAAACAAAGAAATAGATGAACGACAAGAGAAGTAATGAACAATTGAAATAAAAGATTTTAACGAGTAATGTTGATAAAATAAATTTTTTATATATGAACTATAAAAACTTCAAAATACAACAAGAGGAAGATAAATCAGACAAAATAGTGAGTCCGAGTATATCTCCGGTTTCAAACCGTCTAAAAACTAAAATACTCCAAGAAAAGCTAAAAATGTTGCAGATCAGCGAACATGCAATATACTGATTACAACCAGTGTTTAAACTTTTAAGGAAATTACCTTAGTTTGAGGTAATTTTCATGGTTTCAAGGTAATTCTAATGTAATTTTGGTTTTAGTAGCTTGAATTTTAAGGAAATTGGAAAAAGTTTTAAGGTAATCTAAGGTAAAAAAAACAGTAGCATTTAAGGTTATGCTAAAGTTTAAACCCTGGGTTACGACACTCCATGGGAGTTGTGACACGATAACACTTACAGCACTGTAATCCAAGTCTAGGCGTGGGTCCTGCAAGGGAGTCTTAGTGACTACTATCCACTCGTGAGGCGTTGTCGCCGTTAGCAGCCAACACACGCAGTACACCACCACCACAAACTTCTTCGCCCTCGAGACTGTGCAAAGTACCTGAGGAAGAAGAAAATTAAACAGGGGAAATGAGATGGTTTTATTGACTTAACCCGCTTAAACTCCTCCTCGCTTCTTCATCTGGCTCTCGGTGCAAATAACGAAGACGAAATGGATAATAAAACTGCGGGATATAGTTTATTCCAGCCAGGCTTTCTTGCTAGTGGTTGCATTGCAAATCAACCAGAGCGTTTGTGGTTTGGCATTCCAGGCATATCTGTTGTTTGTGATGATGCATGTGGTTCCCCGGAGATATTTTTATTCTAATGCAGAAATCATTTACTTATTGTAAATATATATCAATATATGTATTTACATATGTATCTCTCTCTCTCTCTCTCTCTCTCTCTCTCTCTCTCTCTCTCTCTCTCTCTCTCTCTCTCTCTCTCTCTCTCTCAATATATATATATATATATATATATATATATATATATATATATATATAAAATGTGTGTAAATACACTGTATCATATTTACACATGTATATGCATACACACATATGTATATTATATATGTATATATATATATATATATATATATATATATATATATATATATATATATATATATGCATATGTATATATATATATATATATATATATATATATATATATAATGTGTGTATATACACTGTATGATATTTACAAATGTATATGCATACACACACATATATATATGTATATATATGCATATATATATATATATATATATATATATATATATATATATATATATATATATATATATATATATGCATATGTATATATATAATGTGTGTGTATACTGTATATAACAGGGATACTTACTTTGCCCTTGATGGGATGAGACACGACCACGTATCGCTCAATCGTAAAAGTAACCGTCAGCCAGATGGAAGTACTGCCTGAAAAAAAAAAATAGTTCACTATGAATACTTGAAGGGAACCATTACTTGGTGAATGGAAAACATACATTATTATTACGTAAAAGTAAATTATCGCACTGTAACAATTTCACGCACAGGCACAAACAAAAATGAATGACCATTTGGAAAGATGGAAATATAGTTCGCCTGTGTTGAAGATTTACATACAACGGATGGTTAGAGATTATTTTATACCAGTGTACACGACCCGTCAAAAAAGATGGTTAGATATTTGGATAGGTATGCGCGCACGCGCAGATTCAACCCTTCCCACCCCCTTCCCCTTTCCTAATTACAACACGGCAGTTTCGGAAAATTTTGGTTTTCGAGTCTACCTCTAGGGGTACCTCCTTTCCCCCCCTACCTGAGGGACGGGAAAGACTTGAGTAATCATGTGTTTGGCAATCCACTCAGTGTAACACACACATACACACACATAATATATATGTGTTACATGGGGAGATAAAGAGTGAAATGCATGTTAGGTTTGGAATGGAACTGGAGTCTCTATTTACTCAGATGGGGTCAGCTCAATTGATGAGAGAGAGAGAGAGAGAGAGAGAGAGAGAGAGAGAGAGAGAGAGAGAGAGAGAGAGAGAGAGAGAGAGCTTTTCCCTCTTCCTCGTCAAACTTCAGCTTGGATTATATACGGAGATTTGGACAGTTTTGGTTGTCAGTCCTGCTGTCCTTCACTGGTAAGGGGGACTTAAGCACTAATGGAGTAGTCAATGAATAAAAGGTTTCCGTATATGAGGTTGAGGATATGTTTGTCTGCAAGAGAGCTAATATTCGCGTACAGTTCATGTATATCTTCGTATGTAGCCTATTTACACAATGTAAAAAAATAACTATTGGTGCACATGTGTCCAATGCCTACCGTAAACATTCAGCCACCAGTTGAGATACTACCGCTAGAGAGTCATTGGGTCCTTTGACTGGCCAGAAAGTATTACATTGGATCCTTCTATTTGGTTACGGCTAATTTTCCCTTTGCCTACACATACACCGAATAGTGTGGCTAATTCTTTACATATCTCCTCTGTCCTCTTACTCCTGACAACACCGAGATTACCAAACAGTTCTTCTTTACTCAGGATGTTAACTACCGCACTGTAATTGTTGATTAGCTACTTTCCTTTTGGTAAGGGTAGAAGAGAGACTGTGACTATGGTAAGCAGCCCTTCAAGGTGGACAGTCCAAAATTAAACCATTGTTCTCTACTTCTGGGTAGGGCCATAGCATTGTACCATGGTCTTCCACTGTCTTGGGCTAGAGTTATCTTGCGTGAGGGTACACTCGGGCACGCCATTCTATCTTAGTTCTCTTCCTCTTGCTTTTTAAATGAATAATTGAATGATTTGAAGTTCTCTGGTATCCTGACATCGAAGGTCATTGACTCCGATCTTGCTTTTTGAAGTTTGAATAGTTTGTATATGAAATAATTATTTTAGTGTTGTTATTGTTCTTAAAATATTTTATTTTGATTATAGATTACTTCTCTTGTAGTTTATCTTTCCTTATTTCCTTTCCTAAATGGGCTATTTACCATGTTGGAACCCTTGGGCTTATAGCATCTTGTTTTTGCAACTAGGGTTGTAGCTTAACAATAATAATGATAATAATAATAATAATAATAATAATAATAATAATAATAATAATAATAATAATAACCGCTACTGATGTGAGACGGTTAGCAGCCCCGGCTGTGGCAGATTTGTAAGGTTCGAACCACCCATTAATTCATAGCTCTGGTCACCACTATTTCACTATCTTTGGTTCCTTAATGTCATAATGATTATTTCTTATTGTGCACAGATAGTTTTTTTATATAAAGTAAGTACGCCATTAAGAGATCTATATGTTCAAAGGTCATTCATGAATGCCTGAGATCAAGGGATAATATCTTAGAGACTGACCATATCTACATAAGATAAGGCGCCCAAGCCCCTTTACTTAAACTAGGACAAGGCCGGTCCAGGAAATAGTAGCTGATGACTCGGCTGTTGGACTTGCAGGTTCTGCCTAATCCTCATCCTTATCCCACAAGGATGGTTAGGTTGCAAACACTACTACATGAAACTGTCGAATTTGAGCGGGTCTCGAACCCCAGTCTGGCAGATTTCAAGGCAGGAACGTTTCCAATAGGTTACTAAACCCAAGGCAGTGAGTAATGGCCTATAAGGGAGGGCACCTAGTTTTAAACGGATTCCTCCACATATGTCTTTCTCCAACCCCATTCCATCTCCTTACCCTCTCCTCTTGTCTCTTTTTTTCTATATAAATTAGCGTAATTCCAAAATTGTATCCACAATTATTCTAACTCTTGTTCCACGCCTCTATTGAATTAAAATTCGAGGCTGGTTTCTGTATGAAGGTTACCCATCCTAAATATGTCATAGGAAGAAGCCCCTCCCACGGTTATATACAAAACGTTGTGGCTGCACTTCTGTGGTACATGCTCAAATTCTTGGGATGGAACGTTCCCCTGTTTCAAGCTCTCCGTATGGACACCTTCATATTCAAGCTTAAACCGTTTATTTACAAGGTAAATAGGCATTTATTGGAAGAAAAGACAACTAGAGAGTGAGGGTAATAATTTCAGAAATACACCAAGTTATATGGAATCACGGTGAGAGTTAATGAAAAAAAGAGAGACATGGTAAGGAGGATGGGTTGGAGAGCGGGCCGGTAATCTGTAGAGATGTGGCATCAGTGGGGGAAACTGTTTCAAAGCAAGTGCCTTCCCCTATCGGCCCTTTCTCTCTGCGTTGAGTATAGTTCCAATAAGCAAAGGGAAAATTGAAATAGCAAATGAATGCACAATCCTTTCGATAAAATTGGTAAAAATATCTACCCCATGGCAATTTCGAGCTAAAGTAGCCATGATTAAATAGCGTTAAGTTTCTATCTTCAAATTACATCTGTCCCGATTGTTGATTAAGTGAGACGTAGTACCACTTTAAACGGAAGGATATTTCTCCATTACTCTACATCCCAGAATGTTTTTCCTTTCATCAAATATAAACGAATAAAACTCTGTTTCTCTCATTATTTTAGTTTTGTTGGCATTCTTAAATTATTAAGGATAAATGAAATAAGAAAAAAAAACATCAATTATTTTCTGTATATCATACATGCCGTTTGAAACTAGGTAACACTGACCTATGCACTGTACACAAATATAAACAGATTATTCACTTGTATGCATGTGAAATATGTTATTTAGACATCCATAAAATCACTTAGGATTTCCTACGTTGAGTAGGCTTGCGATCAGAGGACCCCTGTTCAAACGGCACGATCCTTTTCATTAGTATCCATTACCTTAATGTCCTTTTTGGTTATTTTCACTTTTGTTAATGATCTCAAACAGAATATATGTGTATATGCTATATAGGCTACTTAGAATATTTATATATATCTATATATATGTATATATATACAGTATATGTATGTATATATATATATATATATATATATATATATATATATATATATATATATATATATATATATATATACAGTATATATACATATATATATTCACATTTATATACACATTTACACATAAATGAATATATATATATATATATATATATATATATATATATATATATATATGTATATATATATATATATATGTATATATATATATATATATATATATATATATATATATAAATAAATATATTTATGTATGTTTGTATACATATTTATACAATTGTATAGCTTTTTTGCATACAAATATTGACTTATTTTATATCATAAGTTTTGTTCATATCTCATTTTTTCTGGACTATTGTACATGGACATATTTAATTCTTCTTCATGAAAATGGGTAAAACATTTTAAATTTGGTTAGAAAATACACACACATACACACACACACACACACAAAGAGGTGACACTGCCCTGCAATGATAATTGTAATTGATGTAAAACCATGCTAATTAATTCACTGACGCAAGATAATTTATGAAATGGAAGGTTGTCATAATTTAATTGTCGTACATACGTCACCATGCGTGTGAGATCTAGTTATGGCCATGGTCTAGGTATATAGAGAATATATATATATATATATATATATATATATATATATATATATATATATATATATATATATATATATATATATATGTGTGTGTGTGTGTGTGTGTGTGTTTATATATATGTATATATATACTATATATGTAATATAAATATAATATATATATATATATATATATATATATATATATATATATATATATATATATATATATAATATATATATATATGTGTGTATATATTTATATATATATATATATACACATATATATAAATATATATATATATATATATATATATATATATATATATATATATATACACATATATATAAATATATATATATATATATATATATATATATATATATATATATATATATATATATATATATATATATAAAACCCAGCCACTGGGGGGGCAAGCCAGCTTCAACTTGATGCCGGCCCCAAGCGGCTGGGTTATGTATATATATATATATATATATATATATATATATATATATATATATATATATATATATATATATATATATATATATATGTATGTATATATATGTATATATCAATCATCAACATCATCAACATCATCAGCTTGATTAGTCCACTGCAGGACAAAGGCCTCAGACATGTAGACATGTTCTTTCACTTGCGTATGTTAATGGTCTTTCTATCCGTCTATACCAGCAAATTTTCTCATCTCACCAATCCATCGACTTCTCTTCCTTCCCCTGCTGGTTTTGGCAATGTCTAGGGACCCATTCTGTTATTCTTAATGTCTGTCTTTTATATGTCATTCTCATTTCATGTCCTGCTCATGTACATTTCTTGTTTTTAAAGGTTATGGTAAGAAGATCTATAATGGGCCAGTTGATTGAGTTAAGAAGTTAATGTAGTTTATGCTTTCTTTGAATACTCAAATCACTTTCAATTAGATTTTCCAATTTTTTTCATTTTTTTCTCGAAAGAGTTGAATTCAAGACAGTTTCTGAATTAATCTAATATGGAATCTCGTATATTTCGCTAGGTAATGGAATTATTAAGTTAATATAGTTTATGTTTTCTTAAAGTATTCATTACATTCAATTTGATTTTCCAATTTTTATCCATTATTTCTCGAAAGAGTTGAATTCAAGACAGTTTTTGAATTAATCTAACATAAAATCTCCTCTTATATTTCCAGATAGCAACGCCACTTGTTAAAAAAAAAAAAAAAAGGAAAAAAATAACATTCGTTCATGGTCTATTAAAAGTTTTTCTTTTATATATGATTGGACAGAGCGTAGATAAAAACGAATCGAAGAACTTCCATGAATAAACGCTGCCTTTATATCCCTGCATGTATAGAAATTGCCACCGACCGTTGCAATATATCTCATGCGAGGCGGAATCGCCCTGCCAAAAAAAAAAAAAAAAAAAAAAAAAAAAAAAAAAAAAAAAAAAAAAAAAAAAAAAAAAAAACTATATAAAAATGTAGCTTCAAAACAAAACAAGCCGCGATTTTTTCCTTTTCGGGTTTTGTAAAATATTGGCGAACCTCAATAGAAAAGTGCACATTCTGCGGATGGCAAAGGGAACTTTTTTTTTTTTTTTTATCGTAGATGCATAGTTTGCTGAGTTACCAGCGGTTATCAAATCCAATATCACTCGGAGGAGAGTGGAAGAGTGGAGAACTCTGGAAAGAACTTTATGAAAATTTGCTAAATTGCGTAGGAATCGAGGCAGATTCAAATGGTGCTTTATCATTGAGATTATTATGTAAGCAGAGACTGATACGTGTCCTTAATATTGGGGGAAAAAATTATGTTCATGTTAATATATATGTGTATATATATATATATATATATATATATATATATATATATATATATATATATATATATATGTATGTATATATATATATATATATATATATATATATATTTATATACTGTATATATATATATATATATATATATATATATATATATATATATATATATATATATATATTTATATACTGTATATATATATATATATATATATATATATATATATATATATATATATATATATATATATAGATAGATAGATAGATAGATAATAGATAGATAGATATGGTTGCTTGCATATGTACACGTTATATGTATGAGTGTGTTTATACACACACACACACACACACACATATATATATATATATATATATATATATATATATATATATATATATATATATATATATATATATATATATATATATGTATGTATGTATGTATGTGTGTGTAAGTGTGTGTGAGTGTGTGCAATACGATACACCATCTAAAGACTCGTAAAAGAAACCATCTAATACGTTATAAGTGTCTTGACTATTGGATTACGGCAGCATATCCTCATACCAATATCGGTTTCCGATACATTTTAATATCCGAGATAAATTGCCCCCCCCCCCTCCCCTCCGTAAGCCTTGTTCAATTTCAGTTTTAGCATTTACTTAAACGAGAAATCTAAATATCAAATTTTTTTCTTTTTACATCGCTAATTTCCCGCATTAATGATATAAATGAATTTTCCAAATTGTTTGGGCATAAGCCTTTGAAAAATGTGTATATTAATTCAGTGTTTTTTTTTTTTTTACAATTAGGGAAACAGTTCACGTTATTTGGTTGCTATTGTAGTTGAATTTGATATTTTGCTCTTTTAGCGCAATTAGATGTTTTGTTATTTTAGTTGACTTAGATATTTTGCTATTTTAGTTTGATGAGATATTTTGCTATTTTAGTTGCATTAGATATTTGTCTATTTTAGTTTAATTAGATGTTTTGCTATTTTAGTTGTATTAGATATTTTGCTATTTTAGTGGAATTAGATATTTTGCCCTTTTAATGGAATTAGATATTGTGCTATTTTAGTTGTATTAGATATTTTGTTGTTTTAGTGGAATTAGATATTTTGCTATTTTAGTTTAATTATATATTTTGTTGTTTTAGTGGAATTAGATATTTTGCTATTTTAGTGGAATTAGATATTTTGCTCTTTTAGTGGAATTAGAATTTGCTATTTTAGTGGCATTAGATACTTTGCTTTTTAGTGGAATTAGATACTTTGGTATTTTAAGGAAATTAGATATTTTGCTGGAATTAGATATTTTTCTATTTTAGTGGCATTAGATATTTTGCTATTTTAGTTTAATTATATATTTTGTTGTTTTAGTGGAATTTGATATTTTGCTATTTTAGTTTAATTATATATTTTGTTGTTTTAGTGGAATTAGATATTTTGCTATTTTAGTTTAATTATATATTTTGTTGTTTTAGTGGAATTTGATATTTTGCTATTTTAGTTTAATTATATATTTTGTTATTTTAGCGGCATTATATATCTTTTTATTTTAGTGGAATTAGATATTTTAATGTGAGACAACAATCAGATAGCAATTGATAACACACGTGGATGAGGAATCACACTATTGCGAAATTGTTGTAGACAGGTAACAGGGCATAAAGGCATGAGAACGTATGCCTTATCATATCTCAAGTCAGAAAACTATATAATTCCTGCAGAGAAATATTAAACAAACAATTAATAATTTGGTGTATAATAAACGCACAATGCTGGGTTCCTTTATTGGGTAAATAGCCGCTTATAAGTGTATGTACTTGTTTGCATTCGGCAAAGACTACAATGCTGGTTGTTGTTGTTGTTGTTGTTGTTGCTGCTGTTGTTTCATTAGAGTAAGCCACCTTCATGCAAACTTTGGCATGGGCTATTGCGAGAAGTTCCCTCTTAATGAGAGAAAGTCGTGGCAAAGTCACATGGCTTCAGCATATGGTATCTATATCCGTATAGAAGCCGCGTATATATATATATATATATATATATATATATATATATATATATATATATATATATATATATATATATATATATATGTATATATATATTTACACACACACACACACACACACACACACATATATATATATATATATATATATATATATATATATATATATATATATATATATGTGTGTGTGTATGTATATATGTATATATAGGCCTATATATACATATATATATATATATATATATATATATATATATATATATATATATATATATATATGTATGTATACACATATACATACATATATATATATATATATATATATATATATATGTATACACATTATATATATGTATGTATATATGTATATATACATATATATATATATGTGTGTGTGTATATATGTATATATGTATATATATATATATATATATATATATATATATATATATATATATATATATATATATATATATATATTATTATCATTATTATTATTATTATTATTATTATTATTATTATTATTATTGTTAAATGCTAAGCTACAACCCTAGTTGGAAAAGCAGGATGCTATAAGCCCAGTGGCCCCAACAGGGAAAATAGCTCAGTGAGGAAAGGAAACAAGGAAAAATAAAATATTTTAAGAATAGTAACAACATTTAAATAAATATTTCCTATAAATACAATAAAAACTTCAACAAAACAAGAGAAAGAGAAACTAGATACAACAGTGTGCCTGAGTGTACCCTCAAGCAAGAGAACTCTAACCCAAGACAGTGGAAGGCCATGGTACAGAGGCTATAGCACTACCCAAGACTAGAGAACAATGGTTTGATTTTGGAGTGTTCTTCTCCTAGAAGAGCTGCTTACCATAGCTAAAGAGTCTCTTCTACCCTTACCAAGAGGAGAGTAGCCACTGAACAATTACGTTGCCGTAGTTAACCCCTTGGGTGAAGAAGAATTGTTTAGTAATCTCGGTGTTGTCAGGAGTATGAGGACAGAGGAGAATCTGTAAAGTATAGGCCAGACTATTCGGTGTCTGTGTAGGCAAAGGGAAAGAACCGTAACCAGAGAGAAGAATCCAATATGGTACTGTCTGGCCAGTCAAAGGACCCCCTAACTCTCTAGCGGTAGTATCTCAACGGGCGGCTGGTGCCCTGGCCAACCTACAATAAATAAACAATCATGAAATAGGAAACAAAATATATTATCCAAACTACATCGCTGGGATTGGGGTTCGGTTTCGAAGCCTATAGGGGACTCTTTAGAGTTTACGTCAACCATCCGATAATAATTAGCCTTGAGAGATATCAGTATATTAGTTATATTAAAATTTTAGTGACAAGGCAATCGCTTAAAACTGGGCCTCGAATTCCCAGAGTGGCTTGGTTTCAGGGGATGTGATCGCTAGCTGCAGAGTTGGCTAAAATAGGGAGGATTATATTGGAAGTAAAAGCTTCAGGGGGTTCTTCCAATTTGTGATCTACGAAAAGTCTGCGATCTACCAATTAATGAGACTGGTTGGCTGGTAGCCTGCCACCCGGGAACAAAATGGCGCCCATCAACGCGATATATGGTAACCGGTATGACCAAGGTCTATAGATCAAGGTCTATATATCTATAGACCTTGCGTATGACATTACTCTTGTTTATATAGGTACTCTAGCGAATACCAACCATATTTTGATGAAAGCCTGAGCCTTAGACTGTGATTCGTGGCCATTGTTGATTGATATCCCTAGTTTTGAGGACCTTAGACTTACACTGGGGCTCAAGACGAGGATGCTGGTACATTATTGCCAAGATCCTTTGGGCAGGAGTGAGGTATAGTGCCAGTGGCATTTTTAAATGTATACTGAAAGTTGACTTTCTTCAAAATAACTGCTAATTTATTCATTAAGAATTAAAATGTTAATAATTCTTACGTTAAAAGATTACGCAATCTTAGTGTCCTTTTTAAAATCTTGTTGTTACCATCATTTTTAGACAAAGGTGGACATATGCCCTACTCATAGAAGCAGCCCGTAGTACGAACACGATCTGGGTAATCCGTTGACACGTTGGCAAATGTCCCAGGAGAAGAGCATTGTGATAAGAATAATTTCTCTACAACTTTCTCATGAACACAATTCATTAACAGATTTCTAGGGGTGAATGTAGTTTATCGGGACGGCGATATCTTAATAGTAGCCCATTCGTTTTTCCTTATGTGGAAGATGTTCTTTACTATGATCCGATATACCCCCATATGAAGTTATTTTATCATTTTAAATAATATATTTTACCTTTACCACGGCTATATTTTCTAAGTTCATCCCAAGAAGGGGGTCCTGGGGCTTGTCCCCGGCTAGGGGTTGTGACCTGGGAACTACTAGGTTCGATTAGGTTGGGTTTGTATTATAGCGACAGTGGTTGGGGGGTCGCAGGGGGGCATTAGGCCCCCCCCCCCGTTAGGTCATTAGGAAGGTAAGGACATGACTTGTAGATCAGGTTAGGGGGGGGGGGGAGTTTAGGTCAGTTGTTGTCCATTTTTCTCGCACGTTTCCGACATTCATGCGCAGAGTTGTCCTAGTATATGTAGATTGTTGTGACAAGCATTTAGAAAATTTAGTGAATTCATTATTTTATTCTGTTAAACTGCCTGTGAAAAACTCGATAGGTGATGATCTTTACTCTTCTTTTTTTTCTGTCGATTGCGAGCCGGTCCTAGTATGTAGTTTGTTGGGACAAGCATTTATAAAACTAGTGAATTTAATATTATTTAATTCTGTGATCACTCCCTTGAAAAAGAGCCGATTTCGGACCTCTTTTACTCGATTTTCGGGCGTTCCAAGGCCTGTCCCCATAAACTAAAAAGGCTCCGATTTCTATAATAAGCCTTTGAATAGGAATACATTTTATGACCAAATTTTAGTACCAAATATTGAGGCAAGAAAGTCATCACAGTATTCCAATATTTTCGACACATTCAAGCTTGTAAATGATTTTGGCATAACGAGGACACGGGACACTCAGATTTTATTATTATTATTATTATTATTATTATTATTATTATTATTATTATTATTATTATTATTATTTTTATTATTACTATTATTATTATTGTTATTTATTATTATTATTATTATTATTATTATTATTATTATTATTATTATTAGTATTTTTATTGTTATTATTATTATTATTATTATTATTATTATTATTATTATTATTATTATTACTATTTGCTAAGCTACAAACCTAGTCGGAAAAGCAAGATGTTATAATCCCAAGGGCTCCAACAGGGATAGTAGCCCAGTGAGGAAAGGAAACAAGGGAACAGATTGAATATTGTGGCTGAGTGTACCCTCAAGCAAGAGAACTCTAAGACAATACAGTGGAAGACCTTGGTACAGGCTTTGAATCCATTGTACAGATTTAGAATTAAGGATTTCTATACATATTAAAAAGTCTTGATGACTTTTGTTTTTACAGCAATCAAGAGAAAATTATTTCATTACGATACAAGCATGTATCCATTATACAGCAAATAAGCCTTTCCATAATATTATTTTATATGATCATGTACCGCATTAGACAACTGTATCGTTTGTAACCTGAAAGCTAATTAAGTTGCCTAGTTTAATAAATATACTCACTGTAATTAAAGCCGAGCAATGAAGCACACCCTATGGCCATAAGGCATTCATAAGCATACATAAAATCTGATATTAAATTGGAATGGGATGAAAAATTCATCACTGACGTTTGCCCATTTTATTATGGCAATTGGTCAATTATTTATTGACAATATCGGCCGTAATTAAATGTGCTTTGAGAGAGAGAGAGAGAGAGAGAGAGAGAGAGAGAGAGAGAGAGAGAGAGAGAGAGAGAGAGAGAGAGATTATGTAAAATCAAGTTTTATTTCTAGAACAGTTTTAATGAACTTGCAGCTACTGTTGCGGGAATTTTATACGCATGGGGTTTCATCCATCATGCAGTTGTTAAAGCATTAGCATTTGTGTTCTTTTTTACCCTAGATCTGCTCCTTTTGTTAGGGTAACTATTTTAGCAAGTGATATATATATATATATATATATATATATATATATATATATATATATATATATATATATATATATGTATGTATGTATATATATACATATATATATATATATATATATATATATATATATATATATATATATATGTATATATATATATATATATATATATATATATATATATATATATATATATATATATGTATATATACATACATACATACATACATACACACACACACTGTTATCCCAACATTAAGGGGTCGTTACCTGATACAGTCTCTCCAATGCTTTCTGTCCAAGGCATCTGGTTCCACCAAACTTCTCTCTATATCATCCTTCATCTTATCTCACTGTCTACTTTTCTACCTCCCTCTCGATCTTCTATCCATTGACAGCTTCCTCCCAAGCCGTCCTCGCTCCCTCCCTAACATCTATCCCCAACATGTGTCCACACCATCTCAGTCTTGACACTCTTATTACCTCTGCAATCTTTACTACGCCTTCCCTTATTTCAATATTCTCATGTTTGTTATCTCAAGCTTTGCTTCATCATTTTGTCTTAGCCTACATTTCAGATCTGGTCTTATTACTGTGATATAGATCTTAATTGATTGGCATTTTCTTATCACATACCACTCTTGCTACCTCATCCCAGATCCCCCAGGCTATTTTGATCTTGTTTTCACACCAGCCTCTATCCTATTTTCACCTCAGCCTCATATCCTCCTACCGGCCATATAGTAGATAACAAGTATCTAAACTTTCCACCTGTTTTTTAAACCGAGCATCTATGATTATGTATGGCTATGCTGACCCTACCTTCCTCACTGCTCACCATAAGTCCTACTAATATTTACCCTCAAGCCGGGCCTTTCCAAAGACTCCTGCCACTCTACAACCCTTCTCTGTAAGTCCTCCCCTTTTTCAGCAGTAACCACCAAAATCAACTCTATATGACAACTCTTCACAACTTTTCATATCTGATCTCTTCACTTAACACATCCTTGACCTACAAAAATAAAACCAGGCTCAATGCTGACCCATGTTGTAAGCCAACAATAACTTTCAAGGTTTCTATTTCCCTAAATGCTGTCATTATTTTTTCCCTTCTTCTTTTGTACAGCTGGCTTCATTAATTCCGGTACACTTCATAGAAAGGAAAAGAGTCATCAGTGTACCGGAATTAATGAACCCAACTGTACAGTTGGCTTCATTAATTCCGATACGCTTCACTGGATGCTAAGGAGACGTCTGGCAGCTGTACATTGCATAATAAGAGAAACTGTTAGCAACGCTGGCAGTAAAACAAAGTTCATAAGCTTGTAAACACGGGATGAAAAGCCTTTGATTAATTTTACGAAATGTTGAATAGCGAATCATTTGCCTGCTCCAATGTACAGAGGTGTCAGACTTCTTTGGATCCAGTGAAGTGTACCGGAATTAGTAGGTAGTAGGTTCGCCATGGCACCAGCCACCGTTGAGATACTACCACTAGAGTTACAGCATCTTTTTACTGGCCAGACAGTACTACATTGGATCCTTCTCCCTGGTTACGGTTCATTTTATTTTTGCCTACGCTTAAACCGAATAGTCTGGCCTATTCTTTACATATTCTCCTTTGACTTCACACATCTGACAACACTGAGATTACCAAACAATTCCTCTTCACCCAAGGGGTTAACTATCGTACTGCAATTGTTCTGTGGCTACTTTCTTCTTGGTAAGGGTAGAAGAGACTCTTTAGCTATGGTAAGCAGCTCTTCTAGGAGAAGGACACTCCAAAATCAAACCATTGTTCTCTAGTCTTGGGCAGTACCATAGCCACTGTACCATGGCCTTCCACTGTCTTGGATCAGAGTTCTCTTGCTTGAGGGTACATTCGGACACACTATTCTATCTAATTTCTCTTCCTCTTGTTTTGTTAAAGTTTATATAGTTTATATAGGCGTTATTTGTTTTAATGTTACTCTTCTTAAAATATTTTCTTTTTTCTTTTTCCTTTCCTCACTGGGCTATTTTTCCTGTTGGAGCCCTTGGGCTTATAGCATCCTGCTTTTTCAACTAGGGTTGTAGCTTAGCAAGTAATTATAATAATAATAATAATAATAATAGTGAAAGTAACTGTACATCATCTCAGCCATTCTAACCATCAAGTATTTATATCATACCAGTGATACCACAAATTCAAATAAGAATTTCTTAAAAGTGAGGTACGACGCTAACGACTATTATGAAACGAGCCGTGTCATAAAAGAGAATTAAACTTTATACTCCAACACAATAAGATTCAGATTACCCAATCTCTCTCTCTCTCTCTCTCTCTCTCTCTCTCTCTCTCTCTCTCTCTCTCTCTCTCTCTCTCTCGTCTTCTCAATCATCTTGAAACTTCTCATTTTAGTGTCGAGTAGTTATCAAGAACCTTTTCTAGGTATTAAGCAGCTCCTTCAATTTGCCAAGAGAATGATAGTGTTTAAAAGATGTCAAGTTAACGAGATAGAAATTGGCTTTTAGCTTTTATTTCTTTCCAGGTTATTGCTTTATTTATTCTTATTATCGAGGCCATTATTTTTAATGGCCTTGTTGTCATGGGTTACAGTTATTATTATTATTATTATTATTATTATTATTATTATTATTATTATTATTATTATTATTATTATGATTATTATTAATATTATTATTATTTTTATTATTTTATTATTATTATTAGTTGGTTTATTTTTATTGTTATTATTATCATTTTTATTATCATTTTATTATTGTTATTGTTATTATTATTTTTATTATTATTTTTAATATTATTATTATTATTATTATTATTATTATTATTATTATTTTATTATGATTATTATTATAATTATTATTATTATTATTATTATTATTATTATTATTATTATTATTATATAAGTTACAACCCTAATTAGAAAAGCAGGATGCTATAAGCCCAAAGGCTCCAACAGGGAAAAACTAACCCGGTAAGGAAATGAAATAACAAAATAAATAAACTACCAGAGAAGTAGTGAAAAATTGAAATAGAAGGTTTTAAGAACACTAAAAATATTGGAATTGATATTTCATATGTGAATTATAAAAATAAATAAAAAAATAAGAAGAGAAATAAAATAGAATAGCATGCTCGAGTGTACCCTCAAGCAAGAGAACTCTACCCCAAGACAGTGAAAGACCATGCTACCGAGGCTATGGCACTACTCAAGACTGGAGAACAAAGGTTTGATTTTGGAGTGTCCTGGAAGAACTGTTTACCTTAGCTAAAGAGTCTCTTCTACCCTTATAAAGAGGAAAGTAGCCACTGAACAATTACAATGCAATAGTTAACCCTTTGAGCGAAGAATTGTTTGGTAATCACAGTGTTGTTTTTGCTGATTTTCCTCTAACATAGGTGGCTCTGAGAAAATATCTCAAGGCTCACGGTCATATTCATCCTTGATTGGCCCAACCGTGGAGGAAATTTCTGTGCAGGTTGTTTCATTTTGTTTATTACCCTCGTCAACTTCGATAGGCTCATGTTTGTATGTCTGTTTGTCTGCGCACTTGTTAATCGCATAACTCTAATACTATTTTACTGAATTTCATGAAATTTGGTGGGATGGTTGGCCATGATCTCAGGACAATTTAATTAGATTTTGGAAGCGATTTAGTCAGAGGTCAAGGTCAGGGTAACGAAGAAGTAAAACACGTCTTTTTGCTATACCCTGGTAACTTTTTATCCGGTTTCCCTGAAACTAGTATCAAAATGCGCATAATTCAGTTGCCTATCTTGTGATATACAACATGATATACGTAGTTGTGTCATTAGCCTAGTTTGTTTATGCTTGTATGTTTGCCAGTTTGGGATTCAGATAACTCGCCAACTATTTGACCTAATCTCACGAAATTTGGTGTGATGATTGGTCATGATCCAAGGACAATTTGATTAGATTTGGAAGATATTGGCCCAAAACTAAAGGTCAAGGTAACAAAAAGGTAATTTTTTTTTTTTTTTTTTTTTTTTTTTTTGCTATATCGTCGTCAATTTTTATCCGATTTGCACGAAACTAGTGCCAAAATGTGCATAATTCAATTGTCTATCTTGAAATATACAACATGATCAAGGGAAAGCATGCGCTCTACGGATTGCCCATTCTAGTTTTCTTGAATATTTTACTGCTGCCTTTGTCCTATAAGCAATAGTTAGCATTATTAAAATGTTTTGAAAATGATAGTTTTTGCTTTGATTTTTATTTTCCTATCTATTGTTGTTCAGGCATTGCAGTGGAATTTTGTCAATATTACGCTTATTTTACTTCTGGACTTTTGTTGTATAAGATTGTTATTGTTGTTTTGTTTTAATTTTAGTCTTGTTGTGTACGAGTGTTATTGTTGTTTTGGCCATTGTACTTTAGCTTATTGCGTTATTAATGCCGTCACTATCACAAGAAGCTGATGTTTAATGAGACAGAAAATAACAAATGAGCTCTGGTGAATTTTACGAAAGCTTACTTCGTTCTTCTCC
>NC_090737.1:120831726-120834226 GCF_036898095.1 Palaemon carinicauda | reverse complement strand
GTTATATTGTTATGTATTATGCTTCCCCCTTCATTTATCATCTATGTAATGACCACCCCTCTCTTTTCTATATTCATATTTTCAATCAGATAAAACTCTTCTATGTCCCCGAGAATCCACTAAGTAATCGGGTTATTAAGCGTTATTTTTCAATTATTCTTACAGTTACTCCCAATATCCATAAGTGGCTAAATGCTTTTTATAATAATATTGATTAAAAGCCGAATGACCCAATATCACTAAGGATACCTGTATATGATTAAGAAAAGTTCACTGATATTAAAAAGAATAATTTTTTTTATTGAATTATCGGAAGCTTTTATTGATTTGATTAAACGACTCTTCTGAGAACAGCAATTGATGTTTGGTATCCGTTGTTAAGCAGCTCTTCTAGAAGGACACTCCAAAATCAGATCTATTGTTTTCCAGTCTTGGGTAGTGCCTTAGCCTCTGTACCATGGCCTAGCTCTGTCTTTGGTTAGAGTTCTCTTGCTTGAGGGTACACTAAGGCACACAATTCTATCTGTTTCCTTGTTTCCATTTCTCACTTGGCTATTTTCTTTGTTTACTAGGTTATTTTACCTGTTGGAGCCCTTGGGCTTATAGCATTCTCCTTCTCCAACTGGTATTGTAGCTTAGCAAATAATAATAATAATAATAATAATAATAGGAATCTAGATGACCCGAATGTGTTTAGGGAGAAAAAAAATGCGCTTTGAAATGCACGATGGACTTTAAGAACAGCAAATTTTTACATGAAATGAATTTCCCATAGTTATTAATAATTGTATTAATTGAATTAATTAATTGAGCGATTACCATTCGTATGTATCTACCGAGCGCATCGATGATGCTTTTATAGTCTTTAGTTTTCAAAGATTAATCTGGCCTTATCCCAGCACGGATTCTTGCTTTTATAGCAATATTGATTCTACTGGGATACTTCCAAAAATGACGGCTAAGTATTTAGATAAGTATGCGCACACACGCACATACACCCTCTTCTCTGCAGGGTATGATTACTCCCTCTCCTCCTTACCCGACGGACGGCGATAGCTTAGCGTGAACGGAAAGATATATGTATGTATATATATATATATATATATATATATATATATATATATATATATATATATATATATATAAATATATAAATATATATATATATATATATATATATATATATATATATATATGTATCTGTGTATATATATATATATATATATATATATATATATATATATATATATATATACACAGATACATATATATATATATATATATATATATATATATATATATATATATATATATATATATATATATATATATATGTATCTGTGTATATATATATATATATATATATATATATATATATATATATATATATATGTATATATGTATATATACATATATATATATATATATATATATATATATATATATATGTATATATATATATATATATATATATATATATATATATATATATATACATATATATATATATATATATATATATATATATATATATATATATATATATATATATATGTATGTAGCTAAACACTCGCTCTTCATTATATAGGGGAGATGGCAAGGTGACTCCAGTCAGAATTGCAACTGTAATGTTAAGTGGAATGCAGCTCCGAATATACTGTACACACACACACACACACACACACACACACACACACACACACACACACACACACACACACACACATGGACGTCACCCTATGAATATATATGTATGTATATATATATATAAATATATATATATATATATATATGTATATATATATATATATATATATATATATGTATATATATATATATATATATATATATATATATATATATATATATATATATATATATATATATATATATAGCTAAACACTCGCTCTTCATTATATAGGGGAGATGGCAAGGTGACTCCAGTCAGAATTGCAACTGTAATGTTAAGTGGAATGCAGCTCCTAATATACTGTACACACACACACACACACACACACACACACACACACACACACACACATGGACGTCACCCTATGATATATATATATATATATATATATATAAATATATATATATATATATATATACAGTATATATATATATATAATATATATATATATATATATATATATATATATTTATATATATATATATATATATATATATATATATATATATGTATGTATGTATGTATGTATGTATATGTATATACACAATTTGAAGAACACATCGCGGCAGAGTCTAGTGAATCAGACTAACAGACAGAGAAGGGCTGTCAGAGAATTGTGGAAATGGTAATGTGAATTCCTCAGAAATGAGTCAGACGAGAGAACAGAAAAAAAAAAAAAAAAAAAAACAGACACCACGAGAGGCAGACAAGCAGGGTAAGAGAATTAACATGCATTTGTTTGATACGCTTCAATGTTTCCTCTGTTGATTAAATGATTTACATGCAGCGTTCGGCCATCTTTTTTGCAAA
>NC_090737.1:120826527-120831226 GCF_036898095.1 Palaemon carinicauda | reverse complement strand
AGTCTTTGGTTAGAGTTCTCTTGCTTGAGGTTACACTGAGGCACACTATTCTAGCTGTTTCCTTTCCTCCCTGGGCTAGTTTGCATACTGGGAACCTTTGGCTTATAGCATCCTGCTTTCCCAACTAGGGTAGTAGCTTGGCTAATGATGATGATTATAAACTTAAAATCTTTTTATTCACATATGTAAGTATTCCATTAGCAAATAACTAATTTTCACCTGAATATACTTCATTACCAGATCATGTTATATCGTTTTTTTTTCTTTTGTTTTGAGTTCTTAAGTCATACATTTACTGTCTAATTATTTTATCCTATTAAGAATCTTCATCCAAATTTTTATTTCCTTCATCTTGCATCTTATGATTTAGTTATCTTTTTATATATTATACTTCCCCCTTCATTTATCATCTATGTAAGGACCACACCTCTCTTCTTTCTCTCTTTCTTATATTCGTATTGTCAATCAGGTAAAGCTCTTTCAGTACGTCCCCCAGAATCCACTAAGTAATCGGGTTATTAAGCGTTATTTCTCAATTATTCTGACATTTACTCCCAATATCACTAACTGGCTAAATGCTTTTTATAATAACACTAATTAAAAGCCGAATGACGCAATAACACTAAGGATACCTTTATATAATTAACAGAAGTTCACTGATATAAAATAGAATAAATTTTTTATTGAATTATCGGAACATTTTATTGCTTTAATTAAACGACTCTTCTAAGAACTAGCACTTGGTGTACGGTATCCATTGTTCAATGGCTAATTTTCTCTTGGTAAGGGTAGAAGAGACTTATTAGTTATGGTAAGCAGCTCTTCTAGGAGAAGGACACTCCAAAATTGAACCATTGTTCTCTAGTCTTGGGTAGTGCCTTTCTCTGTACCATGGCCTAGCTCTGTCTTTGGTTAGAGTTCTCTTGCTTGAGGGTACACTGAGGCACACTATTCTAGCTGTTGCCTTTCCTCGGTGGGCTAGTTTGCATACTGGGAACCTTTGGCTTATAGCATCATGATGATAATTATAAACTTAAAATCTTTTTATTCACATATGTAAGTATTCCATTAGCAAATATCTATTTTTCACCTAAATATACTTCATTACCAGATCATGCTATATCGTTTTTTTTCTTTTATTTTGAGTTCTTAAGTCATACATTTACTGGTTAATTATTTTATCCTATTAATAATCTTCATCCAAATTTTTATTTCCTTCATCTCGCATCTTATGATTTAGTTATATTGTTATATATTATGCTTCCCCCTTCATTCATCATCTATGTAATGACCACACCTCTCTTCTTTTTCTCTTTCTTATATTCTTATTGTCAATCAGGTAAAGCTCTTTCAGTACGTCCCCCAGAATCCCCTAAGTAATCGGGTTATTAAGCGTTATTTTTCAATTATTCTTACATTTACTCCCAATATCCTTAACTGGATAAATGCTTTTTATAATAACACTAATTAAAAGCCGAGTGACGCAATAACACTAAGGATACCTGTATAAAATCTAGAGAAGTTCACTGATATAAAAAGAATGAATTTTTATTGAATTATCGGAACCTTTTATTGCTTTCATTAAACGACTTTTTGTGAGGACAGCAATTGGTGTACGGTATCCATTGTTCATTGGCTAATTTCTTCTTTGTAAAGGTAGAAGAGACTCATTAGCTATGGTAAGCTGCTCTTCTAGAAGGACACTCCAAAATCAAATCTATTGTTTTCCAGTCTTGGGTAGTGCCTCAGATTCTGTACCATGGCCTAGCTCAGTCTTTGGTTAGAGTTCTCTTGCTTGAGGTTACACTGAGGCACACTATTCTAGCTGTTTCCTTTCCTCGCTGGGCTAGTTTGCATACTGGGAACCTTTGGCTTATAGCATCCTGCTTTCCCAACTAGGGTAGTAGCTTGGCAAATGATGATAATTATAAACTTGAAATCTTTTTATTCACATATGTAAGTATTCCATTAGCAAACATCTATTTTTCACCTAAATATACCTCATTACCAGATCATGCTATATCGTTTTTTCTTCTTTTATTTTGAGTTCTTAAGTCATACATTTACTGTCTAATTATTTTATCCTATTAAGAATCTTCATCCAAATTTTTATTTCCTTCATCTCGCATCTTATGATTTAGTTATATTTTTATATATTATGCTTCCCCCTTCATTTATCATCTATGTAATGACCACACCTCTCTTCTTTTTCTCTTTCTTATATTCGTATTGTCAATCAGGTAAAGCTCTTTCAGTACGTCCCCCAGAATCCCCTAAGTAATCGGGTTATTAAGCGTTATTTCTCAATTATACTGACATTTACTCCCAATATCACTAACTGGCTAAATGCTTTTTATAATAATATTAATTAAAAGCCGAATGACCCAATAACACTAAGGATTCCTGTATGTAATTAAGAGAAGTTCACTGATATTAAAAGAATAAATTTTTTTATTGAATTATCGGAACCTTTTATTGCTTTAATTAAACAACTCTTGTGAGAACAGCAATTGGTGTACGGTATCCATTGTTCAATGGCTAATTTTCTCTTGGTAAGGGTAGAAGAGACTCATTAGCTATGGTAAGCTGCTCTTCTAGCAGGACACTCCAAAATCAAATCTATTGTTTTCCAGTCTTGGGTAGTGCCTCGGATTCTGTAGCATGTCCTAACTCTGTCTTGGGTTAGAGTTCTCTTGCTTGAGGGTACACTCAGGCACAATGTTCTTTCTGTTTCCTTTTCTCGGTGGGCTATTTTGCCTGTTGGAGCCCTTGAGTATAGAGCATCCTGCTTTTTCAACTAGGGTTGTAGCTTTGCGAGTAGTAGTAATAATAATACAAAGTAGGGAGCCAGATGCCACAAATTTGTCTAGGGAGAAACAAAATGCTCCCTAAAATGCACGATAGACTTGAAGAACTGCTAATTTTTACATGAAATCAATTTCACATCGCTGTTAATGATTGTATTTATTAATTTAATTTAATGAGTTTTTTTATTAAGCGATTTCCATTCGTATTTATTTATCGATCGCATCGATAATGATTTCTTAGTTTTTAGTTTTCAAAGATTAATTTGTCCTCATGCCAGCACGGATTTTTGCTTTTAGAGCAATATTGATTCTACTAGGATACGTGAACTAACAAAAATGACGGGGGGTATGATTACTCCCTCCCCTCATAACCCGACGGACCGCGATAGCTTAGCGTGACCGGATATATATATATATATATATATATATATATATATATATATATATATATATATATATATATATGAATATATATCACAAGCACACGTGATTTCAAATCAATGTAAATATCACCCACGAATGGCATTTAATATCGAATTCTATCTTGGGAATATATATCCACTTGGAATTCACTTTATTTAAAATAACCACGTGTTGCAAACTCACGATTCAGCTATCATGGTGGAGATGGGTTTATTTCAAGTCTATGAGCAGATTCCTGAATTCGACAGGAATATGTACGGGGACTTGTCATAAACTTTTATCTCTCTTGATAGCTCAGTCAGTAGAGTCTTCGCAGGCATGGTTTCCAGCCGAACAGATGGGGGTTCGAATCTCCACCCGGCCAGAAGCTGTTACCATAAAATGAATTCCAAGTGGATATATATTCCCAAGATAGTATTCGATATTAAATGCCATTCGTGGGTGATATATATATATGCATATATATATATATATATATATATATATATATATATATATATATATATATATATATATATATATAGCCAGACATTCGCTCTTTATTATATAGGGGAGATGGCAAGGTGACTCCACTCAGAATTGCTACAGTAGTGTTAAGTGGAATACAGCTCCGAATATACTGTGCACACACACACACACACACACACGCGCGCGCGTAGACGTCACCCTAATATATATATATATATATATATATATATATATGTATGTATGTATGTATGTATGTATGTATGTATGTATGTATGTATATACACAATTTGAAGAACACATCGCGGCAGTGGCTAGTGAATCAGACTAACAGACAGAGAAGGGTTGTCAGACGAGGAAGAAAATAGTAATAGGAATTCCTCAGAAATGAGACAGACGAGAGAACAGAAAAAAAAAAACAGACACCACAAGAGGCAGACAGGGAGGGTAAGAGAATTAACATGCATTTGTTTGATACGCTTCAATGTTTCCTATGTTGATTAAATGATTTACATGCAGCGTTTGGCCATCTCTTTGCAAAGCTCTTGCATCGGCTGTTCGAGATCACCAGATGGCGTTCTCTGTATTGTTTACATAGGGATGTTACTTGCTTGGTTTGGATGAAGGGTGTGGCGGGATTGCAATTTAGGGGAAGGATGGTAAGGTAGTTTTATTGGCAAGTGATGGTATATGCAGTGTATGTATGTATGTATGTATGTATATATATATATATATATATATATATATATATATATATATATATATAGTATTTACATTATATATATGTATATATATATAAATATATATATATATATATATATATATATATATATATATATAGAGAGAGAGAGAGAGAGAGAGAGAGAGAGAGAGAGAGAGAGAGAGAGAGAGAGAGAGAGAGAGAAATAGATAGATAGATAGATAGTAGGCCTATATATATCTCTCTCCCTATAATCAAGCACATACAAGATCCTTTAAATAAGATAGAGTTAAAGGACCTTGCA
>NC_090737.1:120786527-120821527 GCF_036898095.1 Palaemon carinicauda | reverse complement strand
CTGATCAAGTGTATATAATGTTCAGTCTCTAAGGCATTGTCATACTAGGGCATCAACACTCATTGCCTGGTCCTCCCTGGTCGTAGCTTAGGTTGAGAGGGGGCTTGGGC
The DNA here is from genome assembly GCF_036898095.1 of Palaemon carinicauda. Classification (NCBI taxonomy): domain Eukaryota; kingdom Metazoa; phylum Arthropoda; class Malacostraca; order Decapoda; family Palaemonidae; genus Palaemon; species Palaemon carinicauda. Next base: position 120,821,417 of record NC_090737.1, on the reverse strand, counting down.
GCTGATCAAGTGTATATAATGTTCAGTCTCTAAGGCATTGTCATACTAGGGCATCAACACTCATTGCCTGGTCCTCCCTGGTCGTAGCTTAGGTTGAGAGGGGGCTTGGGCGCTGATCATGGTATAATACTCAGTCTCTAGGCCATTGTCCTGCTAGGGCATTGTCACTTTCCCTTGCCTCTGTCACTGGCCCTTACCTCTGTCACTGGCCCTTGCCTCTGTCACTGGCCCTTGCCTCTGTCATTGTCCCTTGCCTCTGTCACTGTCCCTTGCCTCTGTCACTGTCCCTTGCCTCTGTCACTGGCCCTTGCCTCTGTCACTGGCCCTTGCCTCTCACTTTCCCTTGCCTCTGTCACTGGCCCTTGCCTCTGTCACTTTCCCTTGCCTCTGTCACTGGCCCTTGCCTCTGTCACTGGCCCTTGCCTCTGTCACTTTCCCTTGCCTCTGTCACTGTCCCTTGCCTCTGTCACTGGCCCTTGCCTCTGTCACTGTCCCTTGCCTCTGTCACTGTCCCTTGCCTCTGTCACTGTCCCTTGCCTCTGTCACTGTCCCTTGCCTCTGTCACTGGCCCTTGCCTCTGTCACTTTCCCTTGCCTCTGTCACTGTCCCTTGCCTCTGTCACTGGCCCTTGCCTCTGTCACTTTCCCTTGCCTCTGTCACTGTCCCTTGCCTCTGTCACTGTCCCTTGCCTCTGTCACTGTCCCTTGCCTCTGTCACTGTCCCTTGCCTCTGTCACTGTCCCTTGCCTCTGTCACTGGCCCTTGCCTCTGTCACTGTCCCTTGCCTCTGTCACTGGCCCTTGCCTCTGTCACTGTCCCTTGCCTCTGTCACTGTCCCTTGCCTCTGTCACTGTCCCTTGCCTCTGTCACTGTCCCTTGCCTCTGTCACTGGCCCTTGCCTCTGTCACTTTCCCTTGCCTCTGTCACTGGCCCTTGCCTCTGTCACTGGCCCTTGCCTCTGTCACTGTCCCTTGCCTCTGTCACTGTCCCTTGCCTCTGTCACTGTCCCTTGCCTCTGTCACTGGCCCTTGCCTCTGTCACTTTCCCTTGCCTCTGTCACTGTCCCTTGCCTCTGTCACTGTCCCTTGCCTCTGTCACTGTCCCTTGCCTCTGTCACTGTCCCTTGCCTCTGTCACTGGCCCTTGCCTCTGTCACTGGCCCTTGCCTCTGTCACTTTCCCTTGCCTCTGTCACTGTCCCTTGCCTCTGTCACTGGCCCTTGCCTCTGTCACTGGCCCTTGCCTCTGTCACTTTCCCTTGCCTCTGTCACTGGCCCTTGCCTTTGTGACTGGCCCTTGCCTCTGTCACTGTCCCTTGCCTCTGTCACTTTCCCTTGCCTCTGTCACTGTCCCTTGCCTCTGTCACTGGCCCTTGCCTCTGTCACTGGCCCTTGCCTCTGTCACTGGCCCTTGCCTTTGTGACTGGCCCTTGCCTTTGTGACTGGCCCTTGCCTCTGTCACTGGCCCTTGCCTCTGTCACTGTCCCTTGCCTCTGTCACTGGCCCTTGCCTCTGTCACTGTCCCTTGCCTCTGTCACTGGCCCTTGCCTCTGTCACTTTCCCTTGCCTCTGTCACTGGCCCTTGCCTTTGTGACTGGCCCTTGCCTCTGTCACTGTCCCTTGCCTCTGTCACTTTCCCTTGCCTCTGTCACTGTCCCTTGCCTCTGTCACTGGCCCTTGCCTCTGTCACTGGCCCTTGCCTCTGTCACTGGCCCTTGCCTTTGTGACTGGCCCTTGCCTTTGTGACTGGCCCTTGCCTCTGTCACTGGCCCTTGCCTCTGTCACTTTCCCTTGCCTCTGTCACTGTCCCTTGCCTCTGTCACTGGCCCTTGCCTCTGTCACTGGCCCTTGCCTCTGTCACTGTCCCTTGCCTCTGTCACTGGCCCTTGCCTCTGTCACTGTCCCTTGCCTCTGTCACTGGCCCTTGCCTCTGTCACTGTCCCTTGCCTCTGTCACTGTCCCTTGCCTCTGTCACTGTCCCTTGCCTCTGTCACTGTCCCTTGCCTCTGTCACTGGCCCTTGCCTCTGTCACTTTCCCTTGCCTCTGTCACTGTCCCTTGCCTCTGTCACTGTCCCTTGCCTCTGTCACTGTCCCTTGCCTCTGTCACTGGCCCTTGCCTCTGTCACTGGCCCTTGCCTCTGTCACTTTCCCTTGCCTCTGTCACTGTCCCTTGCCTCTGTCACTGGCCCTTGCCTCTGTCACTGGCCCTTGCCTCTGTCACTTTCCCTTGCCTCTGTCACTGGCCCTTGCCTTTGTGACTGGCCCTTGCCTCTGTCACTGTCCCTTGCCTCTGTCACTTTCCCTTGCCTCTGTCACTGTCCCTTGCCTCTGTCACTGGCCCTTGCCTCTGTCACTGGCCCTTGCCTCTGTCACTGGCCCTTGCCTTTGTGACTGGCCCTTGCCTTTGTGACTGGCCCTTGCCTCTGTCACTGGCCCTTGCCTCTGTCACTGTCCCTTGCCTCTGTCACTGGCCATTGCCTCTGTCACTTTCCCTTGCCTCTGTCACTGGCCCTTGCCTCTGTCACTGTCCCTTGCCTCTGTCACTGGCCCTTGCCTCTGTCACTGGCCCTTGCCTCTGTCACTTTCCCTTGCCTCTGTCACTGGCCCTTGCCTCTGTCACTTTCCCTTGCCTCTGTCACTGGCCCTTGCCTCTGTCACTGTCCCTTGCCTCTGTCACTGGCCCTTGCCTCTGTCACTGGCCCTTGCCTCTGTCACTTTCCCTTGCCTCTGTCACTGGCCCTTGCCTTTGTGACTGGCCCTTGCCTCTGTCACTGTCCCTTGCCTCTGTCACTTTCCCTTGCCTCTGTCACTGTCCCTTGCCTCTGTCACTGGCCCTTGCCTCTGTCACTTTCCCTTGCCTCTGTCACTGGCCCTTGCCTCTGTCACTTTCCCTTGCCTCTGTCACTGGCCCTTGCCTCTGTCACTGTCCCTTGCCTCTGTCACTGGCCCTTGCCTCTGTCACTGGCCCTTGCCTCTGTCACTTTCCCTTGCCTCTGTCACTGGCCCTTGCCTTTGTGACTGGCCCTTGCCTCTGTCACTGTCCCTTGCCTCTGTCACTTTCCCTTGCCTCTGTCACTGTCCCTTGCCTCTGTCACTGGCCCTTGCCTCTGTCACTGGCCCTTGCCTCTGTCACTGGCCCTTGCCTTTGTGACTGGCCCTTGCCTTTGTGACTGGCCCTTGCCTCTGTCACTGGCCCTTGCCTCTGTCACTGTCCCTTGCCTCTGTCACTGGCCATTGCCTCTGTCACTTTCCCTTGCCTCTGTCACTGGCCCTTGCCTCTGTCACTGTCCCTTGCCTCTGTCACTGGCCCTTGCCTCTGTCACTGGCCCTTGCCTCTGTCACTGGCCCTTGCCTCTGTCACTGTCCCTTGCCTCTGTCACTGGCCCTTGCCTCTGTCACTGTCCCTTGCCTCTGTCACTGGCCCTTGCCTCTGTCACTGGCCCTTGCCTCTGTCACTGGCCCTTGCCTTTGTGACTGGCCCTTGCCTCTGTCACTGTCCCTTGCCTCTGTCACTTTCCCTTGCCTCTGTCACTGTCCCTTGCCTCTGTCACTGGCCCTTGCCTCTGTCACTGGCCCTTGCCTCTGTCACTGGCCCTTGCCTTTGTGACTGGCCCTTGCCTCTGTCACTGTCCCTTGCCTCTGTCACTGGCCCTTGCCTCTGTCACTGTCCCTTGCCTCTGTCACTGGCCATTGCCTCTGTCACTTTCCCTTGCCTCTGTCACTGGCCCTTGCCTCTGTCACTGTCCCTTGCCTCTGTCACTGGCCCTTGCCTCTGTCACTGGCCCTTGCCTCTGTCACTGGCCCTTGCCTCTGTCACTGGCCCTTGCCTCTGTCACTGGCCCTTGCCTCTGTCACTGGCCCTTGCCTCTGTCACTGTCCCTTGCCTCTGTCACTGTCCCTTGCCTCTGTCACTGGCCCTTGCCTCTGTCACTGTCCCTTGCCTCTGTCACTGTCCCTTGCCTCTGTCACTGTCCCTTGCCTCTGTCACTGTCCCTTGCCTCTGTCACTGGCCCTTGCCTCTGTCACTGTCCCTTGCCTCTGTCACTGGCCATTGCCTCTGTCACTTTCCCTTGCCTCTGTCACTGTCCCTTGCCTCTGTCACTGGCCCTTGCCTCTGTCACTGGCCCTTGCCTCTGTCACTGGCCCTTGCCTCTGTCACTGGCCCTTGCCTCTGTCACTGTCCCTTGCCTCTGTCACTGGCCCTTGCCTCTGTCACTGGCCCTTGCCTCTGTCACTGTCCCTTGCCTCTGTCACTGTCCCTTGCCTCTGTCACTGTCCCTTGCCTCTCTCATTCATGAGCGGTTTTAAAAACCACTAAACGGACCTAGAACTACGGTAAGGGCGACAATGAAGTCTGTAACTGAATCCGGGCCGCGAGTCAACAGGGCACACATGGAATCGGAAGGTTCCTCGCGTTCCATCAGATGAAACGGAAGTTGATGGATGGGACGCCTCGTGGGAATCGCTAACTGTGTGCTCTGTCATTTTCATCTGTTGGTTTTCACCTCGCCTCTTGGATGTGACCTTGTTCGGTTTGTTGACTTACGCGACTTTTAACTTCACGTTTTATGTTATCTGTAATAGATAGGAAATTGATTGAAGATATATTTCATGGGAATGGAAGTTCATGATATATTCTCCGATTTGTTTCTCTTGGGAATAATAGGGACTTATTCTGTATTTGCATCTAAAGAATCTTGTAAATTAGTGATTATGTAGTTTATTTTGTATGAAATGCGCCTTAAAGTAGCAGTAAATTAGATTAATCATGTTTGAAAAGGCATTGTTTAATACGGTATCTCAAAAAGATTCCAATAACTGGCTATCGAATACTGCATGTTTAAAGGACACTCATAAATGGCAGATGCAAGGGACAGTGACATTGCCCTATCACGCAGAACAATGTCCTAGAGACTGACGATATTTCATATGATCAGCACCTAAGCCTCCTCTCCACCCAAGCTAGGACCAAGGAGGGCAACGCAATGACTGCTGATGACTTAGCAGATAGACCTGTAGGCTCCCCCAAGGAACCCCCCCCCCCCCCCCCCACCATCAATAGCTCACAAGGATGTTGAGGTTGCAGCGAATAAAGGAACTAACGAGTTTGAGCGGGACTCGAACTCCAGTCTGGCCAATCATCTGGCAAGGACGCTACCACCAGACCACCACACTGGTGTGTGTATAGCCTAGTTAATGATAATAAAGTATACTTTAAATAGTACACATACTCAACTCAATCCCACGTTTGAGATTATGTATTACGAAAAACCTTAACCAAAATGATTATCAATCTTTGGTATTTATTTCATGTAATTTTTATTCTATTTTTAAATAATTCGTTACCTGTGTTCCTTTACCGAACTTGCCTGCTTTCAATAATACGAGCTCTTGTGCTGTACAACAGCAATGGTTTTCTGAATAGCTTCCCTGACTCCGACGCCCAAGTTGATAAATTCATACAATAAATAAATTTATCATGAGGGGTAGATGGAGATGGTTTGGGCGTGCTCTTCGCAATCTCCAATAGAGATTAGTTCACCAAACGTTCAGTTGGGCTCCACAAGGCACTAGAAGAGTTGCAAGACCCAGGCCTACATGGTTGAGGACTATGAAGCGCGAAGTAGATGATGAATGGAGAAGTATTGAATTGAAAGCTCTAGATAGAGACGACTGGCGAAATCTAACCGAGGCCCTTTGTGTCAATAGGCGTAGGAGATGAATGTTGCCCCTTTATATATTGGATGAATAGAAGCCTGTAACTGGGGTTAAATGATTTTATATAGTATATATCAATTATCCTTCACCTATTTATTAAGGCTTTAGGAAAAATGTGATGTGGAAATAACGCAAGAAATGAATTATTATTTCAATTTCATGGCGGTATGCAAAGATCATGAAAACATAGGTCCACTAATAACACTATTACGGATAATAATAATAATAATAATAATAATAATAATAATAATAATAATAATAATAATAATGTAATTCAATGATCATATTTATTTCGCTTTGGGACAAGCTAAAATTCCCGGCCGTGGTTTCAATGCAATATTGCAAAGTTAATGAGAATATTGCAGTTATTGCTATGCTGTAAAACATTGCATATGCAAATGCTAGTTCCGATATTATCAGTTCGAAAATTTTCAGGAATTTCCACAAAACTTCATTCTCTGCAATACAATCCACGAACCATCTGGGACTAAACGCACATACTCACACACATACTCATATATATATATATATATATATATATATATATATATATATATATATATATATATATATATATATATTTATATATATATATATATATATATATATATATATATATATATATATATATTGTGTGTAAATATATATGCATAAATAGACAAACATTCATATATACATATGAGTATGTACTATACGTACAGTATATATATATATATATATATATATATATATATATATATATATATATATATATATATTTATATGTGTGTGTATGTATGTATGTATGTATATATATATATGTATATATATATATAAATATATATGTATATATGGATATATTTATTTATTTATATAAATATATATATATATATTATATATATATATTTGTATATATAATATTCAGGTATTTTCATTATACATGTGTGTATATATATATATTATATATTGTATATATACATATATATACATTGTATATATTTACAGTACGTTTATCTGTAGTTATCCAACACTTTTATCTGGTCAGTAAATAATGAAATGTGTGATATATCGACAGTTGATGCTGTCGCCATATAAGGCCTTTAATTAAATATGCTGGAGGGCATAAGTCTAGCAACCCAATTCCAACAAATACAAATACGTATATTTGTGTTTATGTGTTTGTGTGTATGTATATTTTATTGCTGTATATTGAAAAAAAAATGTATATGATACATGTTCTTTCTTCTTTAAAGTATAAAAGAAGAGTTCGGTTAATAACTTTACAAGAGATAATAGAAAATTTAAAATCAATGGAAATATGTTTTAAGTGATGAATCTGTCATATAAAAAAGCTGATGCATTTTATTATTATTATTATTATTATTATTATTATTATTATTATTATTATTGTTGTTGTTGTTATTATTATCATTATTAAATGCTAAGCTACAACCCTAGTTGGAAAAGCAGGATGCTACAAGCCCAGGGGCCCCAAGAGGGAAAATAGCCCAGTGAGGAAAGGAAACAAGGAAAAATAAAATATTTTAAGAAGTGTCATTAAAATAAATATTTCCTATATAAACTATAAAAACTTTAACAAAACAAGAGGAAGAGAGATTAGATAGAATAGTGTGCCCGAGTTTATCCTCAAGAAAGAAAATTCTAACCCAAGACAGTGGAAAACCATGGTACAGAGGCTATGGCACTACCCAAGACTAGAGAACAATGGTTTGATTTTGGAGTGTCCTCCTAGAAGAGCAGCTTACCATAGCTAAAGAGTCTCTTCTAACCATACCAAGAGGAAAGTAACCACTGAACAATTATAGTGCAGTAGTTAACCCCTTGGGTGAAGAAGAATTGTTTGGTAATCTCAGTATTGTCAAGTGTATGAGAATAGAGGAAAATCTGTAAAGAATAGGCCAGACTATTCGGTGTATGTGTAGGCAAAGGGAAAATGAACCGTAACCAGAGAGAAGGATCCACTGTAGTACTGTCTGACCAGTCAAAGGACCCCATAACTCTCTAGCGGTAGTATCTCAACGGGCGGCTAGTGCCTTGGCCAACCTACTACCTACTATAGTCCATTTCTTTTAGCGATGCATATTTGCACCGACTCGCGGCGGTGCCCTTTTAGCTCGGAAAAGTTTCCGGATTGCTGATTGGTTGGACAAGATAATTCTAACCAATCAGTGATCCGAAAACTTTTCCGAGCTAAAAGGGCACCGCCGCGAGTCGGTGCAAATATGCATCGCTAAAAGAAATGGACTATAGTATAAATGATATATACTGATATATGATAATATTTAAACATTTGAATATATAGGACTAACAATGACCTAAAGAATAATATACGCATGATACATCTACATCATTGATAGACATAACAAAGCAGGAATTGAAGCAGTAGACATCGTATGTCTATTATTCCTGAAAAAAATAATCCATGGATATGTTTATTCTAACATGTACCGACAACAGCGTTGACATTTCCCGGGATAAGCATTGTTGGAGGCCGCCTTTGTGGCTATTGTTATTTTCCACCTTGATGATGATGATGATGTAAGTCTCACGTGGAATTCTTGTCAAGGTTTTCCACGAGGGATTTGTTATTATTATTATTATTATTATTATTATTATTATTATTAGTATTATTATTATTATTATTATTAGCATTATCATTATTATTATTATTATCATTATCATTATTATTATCATTATCATTATTATTATTGTTTTTGTTATTATTATTATTATTATTATTATTATTATTATTATTATTATTATTAGCCTCAATGTTATTATTACTAGCCAAACTATAACTCTAGTTGGAAAAGCATGATGCTATTAGTCCAAGAGCTCCAACAGGAAAAAAATAGCCCAGTGAGAAAAGGTAATAAGGAAATAAATAAACGGTATGAGAAATAATGAACAATTAAATAAACTATTTTAAAAACAGTAACAACGTCAAAACAGACATTTCATTTATAAACTATAAAAAGGCTTATGTCAGCCTTTTCAACTTAAAAACATTTGCTGCAAGTTTGTACTTTTGAAGTTCTACCGATTCAAGTTGTGGAAGATTATTCCACAGCTTTGTCATAGATGGAAAAAAACCCTTCTCCACTCTGGGTCTTGAAGGGGGGGGGGGGGGCGCATCAACATTATCAGCACCTAAAATAATGCGCTTCTCAGTTATGCAATTTCCGGTAAGTATTGGCTTCTGGAATAAGTTGTAATTGCATTTTTCTTATATTCGTCTCATCCTTTTTATTTGAAATTAATTTGAATTATAACATGATTCTCAGCGGTAATAAGTAAGTTTTTGCGTTTGATTAAATACCAGCTTCAAGCGATTTTTTATTTAGTGAGAATTAAAAGAAAGGAAATATGGAATTCTATTTTTTTTTCTAATGCCCTACTCCTTGTTTCCCTTTGTGTGAGTGGCACTGGAGTAAGTTGTGTTTGTTTGTGTGTTTACACTGTGTATGAATGTATATATATGTATATATATATATATATATATAAATTATATATATATATATATATATATATATATATATGTGTGTGTGTGTGTGTGTGTGTGTGTGTGTGTGTGTGTGTGTACATATATATATATATATATATATATATATATATATATATATATATATATATATATGTATGTATATAGTTTGTGTTTATGTATATATATGTATATATATATAAATTTATATATATATATATATATATTTATATATATATACAGAGAGAGAGAGAGAGAGAGAGAGAGAGAGAGAGAGAGAGAGAGAGAGAGAGAGAGAGAGAGAGAGAGAGAGACATACAAACCTTACGCGTTCTGCAGTTCGTTCCACAGTCCTTACACTGTTCTTTATGCCAGTCCATAAGATTGCATCCTCTATAACGAAATGCAGGTTAGATTTTTCCCTTGTCCAGGTCCTTAAAATACCCTCTAACGCCGCGGCAGTATTTTCGAATGTGTCGATATCCGCCGGAGGGTACATTCGAGCAAATAGAAAAATTTATTTGCGCCTCGTAAGCCTTTTGTATTGGATATCCAGTCAAAGGAAACTTCTTTATTCGCGGTGTTTCTCTATTCGCGGTTTTCATCTGATTTTGAGTTATTCTTCTTTATCCTTGTTGTGTTTCTAGTGTGTATGGGGTGGTGGACATATGTCCATCTATTATCTCCCATTCTCATTATATGTCCTGACCATATCCATTACTTTTTCTTACATGTTAGAATATCCTCTACTTTAGTTTGCTCTCGCATCCATGTTGCTCTTTTTCCTGTCTCCTTGGGTTATTCCCATCATTATTCTTTTCATAGCTCTTGATTTGTAACCAGCTTATGTTCTAAAGCTTTAGTAATGCTCCAAGTTTCTGATGCTGAGTTGACTGAAATTGTTTTAGTGAACTCTGTAGCAATGATAACTAACCAGATTATTGCATTGCTTTAAAAGAAGTTAATTTTTTTATTTTAACAACTTTAATGGGTTTTTTTTGGGGGAAGGGGTGTTCTTTGAATTAGATTTCATATGCATACATACATAAACAAACACACACACACACACTCATATATATATATATATATATATATATATATATATATATATATATATATATATATATATATATATATTAACATACCATAATGGTTGCTGCGTGTCAGTAAATGTATTTCTATATATTCCTTAGCTTATGTCTATCCGTAAAACCTTTGCTTACAAATTATTTTGTTTTACTTTCTTCTTTATGACTTACATACTATTTCATCTGATATCCCCCAAAAATCCATTTTATGAATTATCACCTCTCTCTCTCTCTCTCTCTCTCTCTCTCTCTCTCTCTCTCTCTCTCTCTCTCTCTCTCTCTCTCTCTCTCAGCCTGCTAAATTTATTCATCTCTCGAGGTTTTTAAAATCTGATGAAATTCTTCCGAAACATCTTGGATAACCACGAGACCTTTCGCACCCTCTGGAGATTTGGGAACTTTATACTATGTTTTCCAAAGTCCTTTTAAAAACTCCCGTCTTAGATATTCAAGTTCTTATTGGAAGATGCCGAAGCATTTTCCGCTATATTTTTTACTTACGAACACTCGACTCTTGAAAATCATTTTTTTTTGTCTGATGTGTTTTTGTTTTCCATGCATCTAGAGATAGAGCTAGTGCTAGAGCTAGTACTAGAGCTAGTGCTAGAGCTATAGCTAGAACTAGAGCTAGAGCAAGTGCTAGAGCTCTACTAGTGCTAGAGCTAGAGCTAGTGCTAGAGCTAGAGCTAGTGCTAGAGCTATGGCTAGAGCTAGAGCTCTACTAGTGCTAGAGCTAGAGCTAGTGCTAGAGCTAGAGCTAGTGCTAGAGCTATGGCTAGAGCTAGAGCTAGAGCAAGTGCTAGAGCTAGAGCTAGTGCTAGTGTTAGAGCTAGTGCTAGTGCTAGAGCTATGGCTAGAGCAAGTGCTAGAGCTAATGCTAGAGCTAGAGCTAGAGCTAGAGATAGGGCTAGAGCTAGTGCTAGTGCTAGAGCCAGTGCTAGAGCTAGAGCTAGTGCTAGAGCTAGTGCTAGAGCTAGAGCTAGTGCTAGAGCTAGTGCTAGTGCTAAAGCTAGTGCTAGAGCTAGAGCTAGACCTTAGAGCTAGAGCTAGAGCTAGGTCTAGGTCTAGAGATACTTAGTCTGAAGTCTTCTTGTAGCGTTTGCGTTAGATTTGTGTGTTAAGGGACTCTTATTGATCATTTGATACCCTTATTCCTTACGTGTTATGAAATTAGGAATTATCTTAACATATATTTATATTAGATTTTTCTTTTCAACTGGATATAGCTTTATATTTAATTTTTTTCTGAAGTTTCCAACCATGTGATAATAGGGTGTACGCATATATATATATATATATATATATATATATATATATATATATATATATATATATATATATATATATATGTAGGGTGCACGTATATGCAGTGTATATATATATATATATATATATATATATATATATATATATATATATATATATGTATGTATGTACATATATACTGTATATATATTGAAGATTCCAGCCACTGGATAATATATATATATATATATATATATATATATATATATATATATATGTATATGTATATATATATATATATATATATATATATATATATATATATATATATGTATGTATGTATATTACCCTTTTGGAGTGGAGATACCTTAACGTGGAGAAAGGGTTTGTATATTGCCATGATCAGCAAAGCTAGACTAGTCAGAGCCACCCCATTCATATCATCATTTCTCATTTTCACTGTATTACTGAGTTTTTCTTATGAATGAGATAACTTCCGATTCAGATTAAACTTTTCTAGCTCGTCAATCCATAGTCTTCTCTTTCTACCCCTGCTTCTTTTACAATCTTTAGGGACCCATTCTGTTATTTATGATGTCCATCTATTGTCTGTCATGTTCCGCCCATGTCCCATATAGCCTTGATAGTTATACCAGATTTGGTAAACATGGGAAGACACAATAAATACCTCTAAATTGACTCCTTGAAACATTTTAGGGCCTAAATGGCTACTTTTTTTTTTTTTTTTTTTTGAGTTAGCGAAATTAAAAAAACGCTAGTATTTTAATTGCATGTAATTCCTTTTGGGAAGAATTTGGAAATTTGTTCCCACCAACTGTTTTATCATAGAGATTGGTTCACCAAACTTTCAACTGGGCTCCACAAGGCACGAGAAGAGGCGGAAGACCTAGGCCTACTTGACTGAGAGCTGTTATTATTATTATTATTATTATTATTAATTGCTAAGCTACAACCCTAATTAAAAAAAAACAGAATGCTATAAGCCCAGGGGCTCCAACAGGGAAAATAGCCCAGTGAGGAAAGGAAACGAGGAAAAATGAAATATTTTAATAACAGTAACATTGAAATAAATATCACCTCTATAAACTATAGAAACCTTAAAATAAGATAGAAAACTGTGCCAGAGTGTACCCTCAAGCAAGAGATCTCTAACCCAAGACAGTGGAAGACCGTGGTACAGAGCTTATGACACTACCCAAGACTAGAGAACAATGGTTTGATTTTGGAGCGTCCTTCTCCTAGAAGAGCTGCTTATCATAGCTAAAGAGCGTAAAGTAGGAGTTGATGAATAGAGAAGTATTGCTTTATAAGCTCAACATAGAGACGACGGGCGAAATTTTAATGAGGTCTTTTGCGTGAATAGGTGTAGGAGGAGATCTTCTTTTTCTTTTAGAGGTTTATTTCTCGCCCTCCATCAAAAACTAAAGGTCTGTTCAGGCGGGCCTTGGTGTATGAAAAAATAATTCCTTTCCAGTTAATATTTTGCTCTGTATCGTTATCAGTTATTTCGCTAGCATTTGTATTCAGGCTTAATAGTTTTCAGGTCACTATTATAACACTTTCTAAAAAGATAAGTCTTCAGGTTTTTCTTGAAGGCAGCCACATTTGTGCTATTCTTGACATCGAGTGGAAGGTCGTTAAAGAGTCTCGGTGCAGCATAACTGAACGTTCTTCCTCCTATTGTATGATTCACACTAATTTCGAATAGTCTATGTGGGTCATCTGCATGTCTAACTCTTACAGTGGCGCTGGTAGCTTCAGGGTAGGGGACCAAGCAATCACGAAGATATTTAGGCTTATCACTTGTAAGTGCTTTGTGAGTCAACAAGCAAATTTTAAATTCAATCCTAGCCTTAACAGGTAACCAATGTAGATCGATCAGTGCAGGAGTTATTCTCTCCCGAAATTTAATGCCTTTTATCAGTCTAGCCGCCCGGTTTTGCACATTTTGAAGCTTCCTTAGTAGTGTATTGGGCAATTTGTAGTACAGAGATGATGAGGATGAACTGTTTTATCAGTAATAGGCCTACTGTGATTGATGTGGTTGACTCCCCTAACCAAGTTCGATTTTTGTATTATAATTCCTCTTCATTTTAAAATTCTACAATTTATTTATTTATTTATTTATTTATTTATTTATTTTTTTTTTTTTTTTAATTGTCAGTTGTCCTTTTCCAAAATAAGCCAACATTTTCTTTCAATAATATTTCTATTTGTTTTAATCTTTAACGGGTGATAAAAATCCCATTGAATGTTTGAACAATATTTCTATTTTTTCCTTTAACGGGTGAAAAAAAAATCAAAATCCCATTGAATATTTGGACAATATTTCTATTTTTTCCTTTAACGGGTGAAAAAAAAATCAAAATCCCATTGAATATTTGGACAATATTTCTATTTTTTCCTTTAACGGGTGAAAACAAAAATCAAAATCCCATTGAATATTTGGACAATATTTCTATTTTTTCCTTTAACGGGTGAAAAAAAAAATCAAAATCCCATTGAATATTTGGACAATATTTCTATTTTTTCCTTTAACGGGTGAAAAAAAAATCAAAATCCCATTGAATATTTGGACGATATTTCTATTTTTTCCTTTAATGGGTGAAAAAAAAATCAAAATCCCATTGAATATTTGGACAATATTTCTATTTTTTCCTTTAACGGGTGAAAAAAAAATCAAAATTCCATTGAACATTTGGTCATCTTTCTCTTCGAAATATATAGCCAACGAAAAAATACCTTCATTTTAATTGAACTCAGATACATTTAATTCATTTATCCATTCCCTAAATCTCCGATACATCTCGCCCTAAAAGTTCAAATAAATACATGAAGGGTGCACTAGACATTTTAAGAAATGTGATAACTTTTTATTAAGAAATAACTATCTTTAACTGCATTGGATGAATCTTTTTATTAACATTGTAAAATTAGTAATCTATTGATATCACGTTGGTTTTTAAGGGCAGAAAAAATTCATGGTTTTTTTTTTTTTTTTCTTTTTTTTTTTTTTTTTTTTTGCCATTCATCTGTCTTCATTTACCTCCATCTAATTGAAATATTTTATTTTAATTGCTCATTACTTTTCTTGTAGTATATTTCCTTATTTCATTTCCTCACTAGGCTATTTTTCCCTGTTAGAGCCCTTCGGCTTGTAGCATCCTGCTTTACCAACTAGGTTTGTAGCTTAAGAAATGATAATAATAATACTAGTAATAATAATAATAATAATAATAATAATAATAAAACCTTCTCTGTCACGCCAACGGCCCTCGTATCTTCTCTTGCTAGTGTACGCGACCCGTCAAAATGTCTGCTAAATATACTCAGATTCAGCCCTTCACACCCCCCTCCCCCTTCCCTATCTATCACATGACAGTTTAGGCAATTTGTGGGAGAGTGTGGTCTCTGAGTGTACATCATGAGGTACCCTTTATAACTAAGGAGTGCCTACTCCCTCTCCCCCATACCAGAGGAACGAGGAAAGAGTATTATTATTATTATTATTATTATTATTATTATTACTATCCAAGCCACAACCCTAGTTGGAAAAGCAAGATGCTACAAGCCCCGGGGCCCCAACAGGGAAAAATAGCCCAGTGAGGAAAGGAAACAAGGAAATAAATAAATGAAGAGAATAAATTAACAATGAATCATTCTAAAAAAGGCAACAACGTGAAAACAGATATGTCCTATATAAACTATTAACAACGTCAAAAACAGATATGTCATATATAAACTATAAAAAGACTCATGTCCGCCTGGTCAACAAAAAAGCATTTGCTCCAACTTTGAACTTTTGAAGTTCTACTGATTCAACTACCCCATTAGGAAGATCATTCCACAACTTGGTAACAGCTGGAATAAAACTTCCAGAGTACCAGAGGAACGAGGAAAGACCGAGTACTTATACGTCTGGCAATGCCACAGAGCCAGACACTTGCTATTTATTATATAGGGGAGATTGTATTGTATTAATACCAGCATTGTATCTTTTACCAATAAGTTAACCACAGGCTTTGTCCAATGTTAGATTTCTTTCAGGAAATTAGCTAATATTATAGTCCATTTCTTTTAGCGATGCATATTTTCACCGACTTGCGGCGATGCCCTTTTAGCTCGGAAAAGTGTCCTGATCGCTGATTGGTTAGAATTATCTTGTCCAACCAATCAGCGATCCGGAAACTTTTCCGAGCTAAAGGGCACCGCTGCGAGTCGGTGCAAATATGCATCGCTAAAAGAAATGGACTATAGTCATCATAACAACAACGTGATTTAGCCATCACCTCGAGGACCAAATTGCCAAACTTTATAAAGATTAATAGCTGTGAGTCCTTTAAATCTAAAAGTTTTTCTTCTTTTAAAGGTTTGAAGGTCACTCATGAATGGCACAGGCAAGGAACAGTGACAATGCCTTAACTATCTGTACAATGCCTTAGAAGCTGATCTTAAACGGAATATGTACACTCGGGCACATTATTCTATCTTATTTCTCTTCCTCTTGTCTTGTTAAAGTTGTTATAGCTTATAAAAATATTTATTTTAATGTTACTGTTCTTGAAATATTATATTTTTACTTGTTTTCTTTCCTCACTGGACTATTTTCCCTGCTGAAGCCCCTGGGCTTATAACATCGTGCTTTTACAACGAGGGTTGTAGCTTAGCAAGTAATAATAATACTAATGATATATAATCAGTGCCCAAGCCTCTTTTCCACGCAACCAAAGACCAGGGAGGGTCAGGCAATGGCTACTGATGACTCAGCAGCTAGACCTATAAGCTCACAAGGATGGTGAGGTTGCAGACACTACAAGAAACTATCGAGCTTGAGTGGGGCTCGAACCCCAGTCTGGCAGATTGCTTAGTTTTTTTAAAGCTCAGTGAACAGGTGTGTCTGACAGCAGCAGCTGAGGTTTTCACAGCATCCAGAGCTACGGTAGATATCTCATTTCCGTTTGATTTTCCAGAGGGAAAAGATCTCTTAATATTCATGAAGTATCAACCCTCGAAATGAGACGTCCTTTACTTTGCCCCCTTTTTTTTTAGCAAAGGAGGCAAGGATTCTCTCTCTCTCTCTCTCTCTCTCTCTCTCTCTCTCTCTCTCTCTCTCTCTCTCTCTCTCTCTCTCTGTACGTGAGATATCACACAAGGCTTTCGTATTGAATTGGTAAATAAAATTCAAGGTATAACGTAATTGGGTTTGTAACTGAACGGGGTTGGGTGATTATGAGAGAGAGAGAGAGAGAGAGAGAGAGAGAGAGAGAGAGAGAGAGAGAGAGAGAGAGAGAGAGAGAGAGAGAGAGAGAGAGAGATACACTTATAGAGAGCTAGCGCATGATTAGAATGTACAGGGTGTCCCAAAATAATGTATACACACTTTGGATTGTTGTATGTTCAATTTCTTGATATTAACGTGGAAAACAGATTCACAGGAGAGAAATAATGCACATTTAAAGATTCTGAGAGTTTTTCACTGTGAACTCTCAGAATCTTTAAATGTGCATTTTTTCTCTCCTGTGAATCTGTTTTCCACGTTAATATTAATAAATTGAACAACTTGTAACAATCCAAAGAATGTATACAGTACATTATTTTGGGACACTCTGTAGTTTTCTTTTGGTCCTTGTTATCATCTGCCCTTAGTTATTTACTTATTAATCTATTTAATGGATAGTCCATTTATTTATCAAATAATTTCCTTCTTCATCTTAAAAAGAGGGTAAAATCTCATCCTAATAACTATTGGTATAATTCGAATTATATTGATAATTAAATAATTAACAGGTAAAATTAAAATATCTCTTGATACTGAGATAATTCCTTCAATAAGAATAAAGGTTTCACAAGTTTAATCTTATATTTTTGGATGCACAATCCCTCTTGCTTTCTTATAAAGTATAAGAACGCGTTATCGCAACGATTTTCTGATTTCCTACTCAAGTATTTTGCTCTCTCTCTCTCTCTCTCTCTCTCTCTCTCTCTCTCTCTCTCTCTCTCTCTCTCTCTCTCCTCTCTCTCTCTCTCTCATATATATATATATATATATATATATATATATATATATATATATATATATATATATATATATATATGTATATATATATATATATGTATATATATATTTATATATATACAGTATATATACATACATATATATACACACACATATACAATAACAACAACAACAATAAATGCTGCCTTTTCCATTGCACTACAGGACAAAGGCCTCAGCTATGATAATACATGTCTGGGGTTTGGCCAGTTTTCATCACCACTACTGCAGATTGGTGGATGTGGGAGAGTTTCGTCTAATCTCTCACAGCAAACCAACCTAGTATGGGTGGCCCTGACTAGTAGCTGTCCAGTCAAAATATTGCAGTCTTCAAGTAATTTTGCACATCGCTATCTTTATTTCTATAGTCATCATGACTATTCTAAGGGTTGTGGTGGCAAATGTGGTAACGTCCCGGACTGGTGATCGCCAGATTGGAGTTCGAGTCCCGCTCAAACTCGTTAGTTCCTTCGGTCTCCACAACCTCTCCATCCTGGTGAGCTAAGTAGGGGGAATTTTGGGGGAGCCTGTATGTCTATCTGCTGAGTCGTCAGCAGCCATTGCCTGGCCTTCTTTGGTCGTAGCTTGGGTGAAGAGGGTGCTTAGGTGCTGATCATATGTATATACTGTATGAGGTCTAGGGCATTGTCCTGCTTTATAGGGCAATGTCATTGCCATTTATGAGAGGCCTTTAAATATTAAACCTTTTGAAAATTTTTGATCGGCCATTTATTAGTCTATTTTAAGTTTTGATATTACTTTCTTAGTAAGAAACTCAAGTTGTTTTGAAATAACCAATAATGTTTTAGAAATTATGGAACTGTATTGGGATATTAATGATATTTCAAATTAGATTTAATGTTGGTCTTCATTACGAAGTCTAGGAAGAAACAAAATAGAATTTTGCATACATTGAAAGCACAAAGAAGCCCGTACATTTTTTCATTTCGTTTTTTTTTTTAGCTATACATTTGAAAATGTCCTTAATACAGCAGTGAGAAGGGAGAAGTAAATATATGTTTCTAATGTTATATTGTTACTCGTTTTGAATTATAAATAATAATAGTAAAGTCCCGACTTTCATCCTTTCATGCCACATCCAACTCTCAAACCGCACCCCCCACCCCTGTCGCTTTAAGTTTTCTGAAGAAATAGAGCGACATGTCTGACATGGTAGAAAGTTTATGGCATATGGCAAATGACAGGAGAAGCCTCGATCTAGGTGTGCCTAGACCCAGCCTAGGCCGTGGGAGAAGCCGACAGTAAGTTCGCGCTCCGTTAGGCTGTGTGAGGGGAACTTGCATAAACAGATATCTCATCCTGAATGGGACATACGAAATTAGCAGGATCTTTTAGCAGTGCCATGGCGCCTGTTATTTGGTATAATTCTTCATTGCAGACAATAGACTTTTTTCTACCTTAGTGAAATCAGATTTCACCCTCTAAAAAGCAAGTCTAGTTATTCTATTTCTTTTTTAATTCTGCACTTCCAATTGAAATCATCTGATATCCCTCATGATATTTGATTATGGATTTTGTAAATCGTATATTTTATATATCGTCTGAAACTTTCCACACTTTGGAAAGGGGTTGAATTTTGAGTCGGGGTCCTTCTAATATTCATAATGGCAAATGCTTAAGAGAGGTGGAGTGATTAGGTAAGTTTGTTGTCACCCTGGTACCATCCAAAAAGACCTGGGGGTCAAATTTTTGTCCGAAAGGGGCTTTTCGTGTAAAAGCACTTTGATGGGTTTTTTCCTTAGGTTCGCCGATCCATCGTCTTCTCTTCCTTCCCCCCTGCTACTTTTACAATCTCTACTATATACCCATTCTGTTATTTTTTTTTATATCTATCTATTATCTGCCATTCTCATTATATATCCTACCCATGTCCATTTCTTTTTCTTACATTCTGTTAGAATATCCTCTACCTTAGTTTGCTCTCCGGTCCATATTGCTCTTTTTCTTCTCTCCTTAGTGTTAGTCCCATCATTATTCTTCCCATAGCTTATTGGAGTTTTAACCATATAGGTTATGTTCTTTAATACTGGTAGGGCCATCTGATTAAATACTTTTTTTTTTAGAGAAAGTGTAATATAATACTGTATATATATATATATATATATATATATTTGCATATACAAATATATATTGTATATATGTATATATATACTGTATATATACATATGTATGTATATATGCATATATATATATATATATATGTATATATTGTATATATGCATATATACTATATATATGTGTATATTGTATATATATATATATATATATACAGTATGTATATATACAGAGAGAGAGAGAGAGAGAGAGAGAGAGGAGGAGAGAGAGCATTGCAGATGGCATCCGACTACAGTATTTCCAGCGTGGTAATAAAGGAAAATTTTTATTGAAACGATCCATATTTGATGTGAATATTCATACGTAACATTTGTTCGAGAGCTGAGATATTCATTTTATTCATTATACAAAGGGTTGTCATTTAATTAATTCTCGTTGTGCTTTTATGTTGAATGTATGAATTTTACTTTGGGAAGGAATTCAATAGTTTTTCTTTTCACATTTATAACCAATGGGCTTTTGGTGTGGAATATAAGCAGTTCAGTTTTCAGATGCTCAAAACTCATCTATTTGATATACATTAATATAAAGAGATAGTTAATATACAAGAATATTGTTAGATAAATGGCAGGACAAGGATTATAAATTAAACTTTAAGAGAGATTACGTAAATGGCTTATGGGGATGATCATGGTGAGGGGTAGATGGAGATGGTTTGGGCATGCTCTTCGTACTCTTCGAGAGAGATTATTTCAACAAACTTTCAACTGGGCTCCACAAGGCACTAGAAGAGTTGGAAGGCACCGGCCTACATGGATGAGGACTATGAAGTGTAAAGTAGATGATGAATGGAGAAGTATTGATTTAAAAGCTCAGGATAGAGACGACTGGCAAAATCTAACTGAGGCCCTTTGTGTCAATAGACGTAAGAGAGATGATGAAAAGAGACAGAAGTATTCCTATCCAAAAGTATTCCAACTGTTTTTATATAGAATATACATAGACACTTACATCCAAGTGAACTGACGTGTGAATTTAATCTGAATAAAGTAGAGAAATTGGATATCTTTAGTTTAGATGAATTGATCGTGTAATTCAACAGACGAAAAAAAGAATATCAAAGAAGGCGAAATGGAGGCACCTAGAAGTAGTTTAAAGGTTTAAAAGGTCGCTCATGAATGACAGAGGCAAGGGCACATTGACATTGCCCTAGCAATCAGGACAATTGCCTTAGAGACTGACCCTATATTATATGATCAGCGCCAAAGCCTCCTCTCCCACCCAAGCTAGGACCAGGGAAGGGCCAGACAGTGGCTGCTGATGACTCAGCAGATAGACCTATAAGCTACCCCAAACCCCCCAACCTTAGCTCACAAGGATGGTAAGGTTGCAGACACTAATGGCACCAACGAGTCTGAGTGGGACTCGAACCCCCGACTGGCAAACACCAGGCAGAGACGTTACCAATCAGGCCACAGATAAATTCGAGTGTTTGAGATGATTCAGTCATGTGGAGAGAACAGAGCGAACCATTGCTGTAAGATCTAGTAAATGCTAGATATACGTGGATGAAAAAAAGTATTGATACCATGGAATACTGATTTTCTAGAAGAGACAATGCTTGCCAGAAAGAATGATACGGCATAGCAGGTGTAGTGTGCAAGGTCGCACCACGAATAATAAATATTTCTGTTTATGTGGGAAGTTTATTGCGTAGAAAACTCTTGCACGATTCAATAGGTAAAGTGTGAGTGATGTAAAGTTCATTGTGTTGCTTTGTCACAGGAAAAATGGTTAACTTTGAAATCAATAAATTAAGAGTAAATTGGTAAACTAGATAGCAAGACCCCTACCGCAACTGAATCCGATGATTTCCAGTGAGGGAAACTTCAGCAGCTTATACACTGCAACATTTACCTCTAGCTTTAATACATTCTTCCATTTGCTGAACACTGAGAACCTTCCATTCCAATGATTATAGAGAGCTAGCTAAAATTAGTGCATGGTGCAAATTATTGGACATGAAGTTGAATCCTAATCAAACTCATTATGATTGTAATTAGGTCGAGGACAGTGGTTCCTCAACATCTGGATCTCGGCATTGATAATGTTTCTTTAACTCTGTATGACTCCTTTAAAATTTTAGGTGGGATTCTCGACAACAGGTTTACTTTTGAGAAACACATTAGGTCTGTGTCATCTTCAATTGCACAAAATATTGTTTTTTTAAGAAAGTCTTTTAAGATTTTCGGTGATCAATATATTCCGAAGAATTTTTAATTTTTTTCATTCTACCTTGTTTCAAGTATTGCTCTCCTGTCTGGTCTTCAGCTACTGATTTTCATATTAATTTGTTGGACAGGAACTTACGGTCTATTAGATATCTTATTCCTGATCTAGATAATAATCTATGGCGCCGTTGTTCAATTAGTTGGTTATGCATGCAGCATAATATTTTTCATAATTCTGACCATCCTTTACATTCAGATCTTCCCGGATAGTCCCGTCCTGTTCGTAATACACAATATTCTAGAAGTTTTATTCCTGCTATGACCAAGTTGTGGAAGGATCTTCCTAATCGGGTAGTTGAATCGGAAGAACTTTAAAAGTTCAAGCTTGCAAAAAACTTGTTACTTTTCTTCAAATATTTTAATTGTTTATTACTTCTCATAAAGTTTATTTATTTCCATATTTCCGTATCTCTATGGGATATTTTTTCCCTGTTGAAGCCCTTGGGCTTATCGCTTCCAGCTTTTCCAACAAGGGTTGTAGCTTAATTGTTAATAATGATAGTAATAATCATAACTAATGGTAAAGACTTTCTACGTCAGACCATTTACCCAACACTTCCTTTGCCAATAAACCAACGTTTCCGCTTTCAAAGCCTTCCACCTAAATCCTTGTTGTTTTAACCATCCAACTGAAAAACCTTTTATCTAGTTGCTTAATCATCTAGTCAACACTTTCTTTATCTAAACCATTCAACTAAGTTTCTTTTTTCTGTCTTATTAAAACTTTTTGTTTGAACCTTCCAACTAACTTATTTTATGTCTCAATCATCCAGGTTTTTCTCCATTTCAACCATACTGCTATTGCCGTCTCAACGATCTGACCACTCGTTCATTTGCAATAAGTAAACCAGCCTAACAACAGTGTACGTCTCGACCACCCAGCACATACTCCTTGCATCTCAACTGTCTCACCAATTTTCCTGTTTCAATATTCAAGCATCTGATCAACTTTGTCGCTGTCTCGGTAATTCAAGTGACGGGTTTTCCTGTCCCAAATGTTAGCCAGGAGTTCCTCCGTGTCAACAAACACTTCATCTGTCTTGACCGACCAATATGTAAACAGTCGAGTACTCAAAGGGAATGTGTTGTCACCTATGTTGTTTATCTTCCTCGTGGATATTGTAGTGCGTAGAACAGTCGGAGAGGGTGGCACACTTCCTCTGTCACTACCATCCAACCAAGATTTCCTCTGTCACAACATCTGACCAGCATGTTATCGGACCGAACTAGTCAACCAATATTTCATTTGTCTCAATCATTCATCCAACTTATCTTCTGTCTCAATCATCCAAACAATACTTTATCTGTCCCAACCATCCTACCATGTTAACCTTTTCCCTATCTGCCATCCTTCTCATATTTCGATTAAACACTTTCAACCAAATTTTTGGCATTTCCTTTTTATGCAAACTCATTGAAGACCATTGGATATAAATCTTCAGTAAATTTTAGGAAAACATATTTTTCTAGTAGAAATGGTTACGGAGCACCGTGGTATAATATCTAGATCTGTTCACATTTTCACTATATTTACGTCTAATGTAATGAATAAAGAACCTTTTTATTCAAAAACCTTTTATACAAACTAGTCAAGACAAAAGACAATTTTCTGTAAAGAAACTTTCATACAAACTAGTTAGGACAATTTTCTGTACAAGAAACCTATATAAAAACTAGTCAAGACAATTTTCTGTACTTAGTCAAGACAATTTTCTGTACAAGAAAGTTTTATACAAACTATTCAAGACAATTTTCTGTACAATAAAGTTTTATACAAACTAGTCAAGACAATTTTCTGTACAAGAAACTTTTATACAGACTAGTCAAGACAATTTTCTGTATAAGAAACTTTCATACAAACTAGTCAAGATAATTTTCTGTACAAGAAACTTTTATACAAGCTATTCAAGACAATTTTCTGTACAAGAAACTTTCATTCAAACTAGTCAAGATAATTTTCTGTACAAGAAACTTTTATATAAACTAGTCAAGACAATTTTCTGTACAAGAAACTTTCATACAAACTAGTCAAGATAATTTTCTGTACAAGAAACTTTTGTACAAACTAGTCAAGATAATTTTCTGTACAAGAAACTTTCATACAAACTAGTTAAGACAATTTTCTGTACAAGAAACCTATATGAAAACTAGTCAAGACAATTTTCTGTACAAGAAAGTTTTATACAAACTATTCAAGACAATTTTCTGTACAAGAAAGTTTTATACAAACTATTCAAGACAATTTTCTGTACAAGAAAGTTTTATACAAACTATTCAAGACAATTTTCTGTACAATAAAGTTTTATAAAAACTAGTCAAGATAATTTTCTGTACAAGAAACTTTTATACAAACTAGTCAAGACAATGTTCTGTACAAGAAACGTTTATACAAACTAGTCAAGACAATTTTCTGTACAAGACACTTTTATACAAACTAGTCAAGACAAGTTCCTGTACAAGAAACTTTTATATAAAATAGTCAAGACAATTTTCTGTACAAGAAACCTATATACAAACTAGTCAAGATAATTTTCTGTACAAAAAACATTTATACAAACTATTCAAGACAATTTTCTGTACAAGAAACTTTCATACGAACTAGTCAAGATAATTTTCTTTACAAGACACTTTTATACAAACTAGTCAAGACAATTTTCTGTACAAGAAAAAACAATGCCCCTGGCTTTATAGTATTCTACTTTTCCAACTAGGGTTGCAGGTTAGCAATTAATAATAATAATAATAATAATAATAATAATAATGATAATAATAATAATAATAATAACGATATAAGCAGACATATAACCGAAATAATGCTATAAATCAAGTGTCTGAATTCATCAAATGTGATAACATTCCTACCTGATAGAAACAGTAATTAGGTGAAACTTTACTTTCAATCGTCATGGCTCGCTAATGGTGAATCTAAATCACGAAAAAACAACCTCACCTAAAATGACATGTTAATTACTTGACTAATTATTGCAAATTGCAACTCGGTATGACCTTTATGGCAGAGATGATTGATCCATTAAGAGAGGTGTAATCTGAAAAGAGACTAAGCTGATTGATGATAAATGATTCGGATAGGCTAATCAGCCTCCCAAACAAAGGATTTTTAATCTGTTCATAGAGGATGTTCCATTTAGGGGAATTATAATGGTAAAACGTTCGTTGAATGTCGTCTAAATAAAAGATTGGGATTATACTGCAAGGGCAAGGTAGGGTAGGGATCTTTCCCATTGATGATTATGTGGAACGAGGTCGTGTTTGAAAGGAATTAAAACAAGGGAAGTTTTATTTGTTATTATACCTCAAAACAAAGGAAGCAAAGCCATTGGTGAGTTGATTCAATTAGTGGAAATAATCAAAATGAAAATTAATAGATTTGCAGAAGAGAGAAAGGGACATTATTTCGCACTCTGGCATGAATGAACTGAAAAATGAATTCTATTTTAAGGTTAAAGTGCAGTAGTGGTTGTGGTGGCCGATGTGGTAACATCCCTGACTGGTGAACGCCAGACTGGGGTTCGAGTAACGCTCAAACTCGTTAGGTTCTTTGGTCGCTGTAACCTCACCATCCTTGTGAGCTTAGGATGGGGTTTTTTTGGGGAGCCTAGAGGTCTATCTGCTGAGACATCAGCAGCCATTGCCTTGCCCTCCTTGGTCCTAGCTTGAGTGGAGAGGGGCTTGAGCGCTGATCATATGTATATATGGTCAGTCTCTAGGGCATTGTCCTGCTTGATAGGGCAATGTCACTGTCCCTTGCCTCTGCCATTTATGAATGGCCTTTAAAACCTTTAAAATGGGCCGTAACAGGGAGACCGGCGCTTTATCGAACTGGGATTGATGTTAAATTCTAGCCAATCAATAATTGAATCTGCAGTCACTTGATGTATTGTTAATGTGGGTGTGGAGAGTTGTTGGAAATATCTATCTAATGATAGATATTATGGATGACATAATGAGTAAAAAACGTTTGCATAGGTACGTTTAGAGTGTAAGCGATAGCAGAGTATTACCTACTAGTGTACGCGACCCGTCAAAATATAACCTAAATAATGCTACATATCAAGTTTCTAAATTCATCAAATGTGATAACATTCCTACCTGATAGAAACAGTAATTAGGTAAAACTTTACTTTCAATCGTCATGGCTCGCTAATGGTGAATCTAAATCACGGAAAAACAACCTCACCTAAAATGACATGTTAATTACTTGACTAATTATTGCAAATTGCAACTCGGTATGACCTTTATGGCAGAGATGATTGATCCAAGAGATGTGTAATCTGTAAAGAGACTAAGCTGATTGATCCATTAAGAGATGTGTAATCTGAAAAGAGACTAAGCTGATTGATCCATTAAGAGATGTGTAATCTGAAAAGAGACTAAGCTGATTGATCCATTAAGAGATGTGTAATCTGAAAAGAGACTAAGCTGATTGATCCATTAAGAGATGTGTAATCTGAAAAGAGACTAAGCTGATTGATAATAAATGATTCGGAAAGGCTAATCAGCCTCCCAAACAAAGGATTTTTAATCTGTTCATAGAGGATGTTCCATTTAGGGAATTATAATGGTAAAACGTTCGTTGAATGTCGTCTAAATAAAAGATTGGGATTATACTGCAAGGGCAAGGTAGGGTAGGGATCTTTCCCATTGATGATTATGTGGAACGAGGTCGTGTTTGAAAGGAATTAAAACAAGGAAGTTTTATATTTGTTATTATACCTCAAAACAAAGGAAGCAAAGCCATTGGTGAGTTGATTCAATTAGTGGAAATAATCAAAATGAAAATTAATAGATTTGCAGACGAGAGAGAGGGACACTATTTCGCACTCTGGCATGAATGAACTGAAAAATGAATTTTATTTTAAGGTTAAAGTGCAGTAGGTGGTTGTGGTGACCGATGTGGTAACGTCCTTGACTGGGGTGATCGCCAGGCTGGAGTTCGAATCTCGCTCAAACTCGTTAGTTTTCTTTGGTCGCTGTAACCTCACCATCCTTGTGAGCTTAGGATGGGAGGTTTTTGTGGAGCCTATAGGTCTATCTGCTGAGACATCAACAGCCATTGCCCTGGCCCTCCTTTGGCCCCAGCTTGGCTGGAGAGGGGGGCTTGAGCGCTGATCATATGTATATATGGTCAGTCTCTAGGGCATTGTCCTGCTTGATAGGGCAATGTCTCTGTCCCCTTGCCCCTCTGCCATTCATGGCGTCATTCAAAACCTTTAAAATGGGGGTGTAACAGGGAGACCGGTATAGTATCGAACTGTGATTGGTCTTTAATGATTGCTATTCAAATTGAATAAGCAATGATTTCAAGTATTGTTAATGTAGGTGTTGGGAGTTGTTTAACATCAAGGATATACGATAAACAGGTGTCTAATGATAGATATTATTGATTACATTATGAGAAAATAAAAACGTTTGCATAGGTACGTTTAGAGTGTAAGCGATAACAGAGTATTACTTAATAGCGTATGCGATCCGTCAAAAACGAGGGCTAAATATTTAGATAGATTTGCACACACACATTCAACCCTTCCCACCCCCTCTCCCTTTTCTAATTATACAACCTTCTCACCAGGTTATGACTACTCCTTCTCCCCCTGCCCAAGGGACTAGGAGAGACCGAGTAGTTATACATTTTGCCGTTCAGCATGACCGGAAAGATATACAGTATTTATATATATATATATATATATATATTGTATGTATGTATACATATACATAATACGGTATATATGTGTTATACTCACGAAAGGAAAAGACTTGATTGGAGTTAGTACTTTCGTCCGTTAGGGACATCAACAGACTCATCACGCGTCAGCTTTCGTGAGTTATATATATATATATTATATATATATGTATATATATCTAGACACTTGTTCTATTATATAGGGGGAGACAGGAAAATAATTTCTAGGCTATTAATGAAGAGAGGAGAGAGGAGAGAGATGAGAGAGAGAGAGGAGAGAGAGAGGTTTAAAAACAGCAAGATAACCATTCAAGATATTAACATCCAGTCTCACATGTTTTGTTACTAGATGCTTCGTAGGTAAGTTTTCACTCTGTTCATTCGAATCAGTTGTGGTAAATTAGAGTAAGTGTTTATTGTACGATTCGAAAATGGGTGGTAGTAAGGGGTAAGCTTATGAGGATAAATGAAAAATTAGACAAGTTTTTTTCTTGGATGTGATGAAAAGTTTTTTTGATTTGCGTAAAATTGTAATGAAGAAATTGTATGAACAGATTATTGAACCAAGTCTCCCCTTATGGAAGTCAGGTGCTGACGATGGCTGCAGTAGGAGAGTAGTGTTGAGTTAATTTGTCTGCTTATTAAATTCGAGTAGGAGGGTTGAAAGGTGAATGTTGTGGTTAAATGATTAACATTAGAGGAAAGATAAATGAATGTTAATGTGTTGGTTTGGCCTCACGCACATGGAGGAAAAGGTACGATATTACAGGCCTTGTCCATGAGTAGAGGAAGGCCAAGAAAGTGCTGGCTAGGGTGGTATATATATTGGGGCAGTAGGGTCTATCTAAACATAGATTGTAGGAGTAATACAATGCAAGGTGGAGGTGTATTTCAATGTTTGCTAGGGTAACGGATATGTTTATTCATGTGCCATTCTTCTTATGGGGCTATGCTATGTAGCAGTGCATGATAGTCTTAGGCACATTTTCAATTATTATTATTATTATTATTATTATTATTATTATTATTATTATTATTATTGGTAGTAGTAGTGCTATTATTATTATTATTATTATTATTATTATTAATAGATAAGCCTACAACCCTAGTTGGAAAAGAAAGATGCAATAAGCCCAAGGGCTCCAACAGGGAAAAATAGCCCAGTGAAGAAAGGAAATAAGGAAATGAATAAAAGATATAAGAAGTATTGAACAATTAAAATGGAATATTTTAAAAACATTAACAACATTGAAACAGATATTTCATAAATAAACAATGAAAAGACCAATGTGAACTTTTACTAGTGACTGACTAGCAAGTGCAGAAGGGGGCTTAAAGTAACCTCACATTCTTCACCTTATATGAGAACCCAGTTTCTCATATAAGTGAGATGGGGCATCAACTTGACCACGAGGTGTGGGTTGGTGCAGAGAAAATATAAAGCAACATCATTTTTACTTTGAAGAGTTGTGGGTAAGCCTCGGGTCTTCTTAATACAATTTACTTTAATATCATGTTTACTTTTCTAGTTTTAATTGAATATTCTTTTAATCTTTATTTATAATAAACGATATCGGGCGTCAATGACCTTCGATGTCAGGATGCCAGAGAACTTCAAATCATTCCTCTCTCTCTTCTCTCTCTCTCTCCTCTCTCTCTCTCTCTTCTAATTGAATATTCTTCTTATCTTTATTTATAATAAACGATATCGGGCTTCAATGACCTTCGATGTCAGGATGCCGGAGAACTTCAAATCTCTCTCTCTCTCTCTCTCTCTCTCTCTCTCTCTCTCTCTCTCTCTCTCTTCTAATTGAATATTCTTCTTATCTTTATTTATAATAAACGATATCGGCGTCAATGACCTTCGATGTCAGGATGCCAGAGAACTTCAAATCATTCTCTCTCTCTCTCTCTCTCTCTCTCCTCTCTCTCTCTCTCTCTCTCTCTCTCTCTAATTGAATATTCTTTTAATCTTTATTTATAATAAACGATATCGGCGTCAATGACCTTCGATGTCAGGATGCCAGAGAACTTCAAATCATTCTCTCTCTCTCTCTCTCCTCTCTCTCTCTCTCTCTCTCTCTCTCTCTCTCTTCTAATTGAATATTCTTTTAATCTTTATTTATAATAAACGATATCGGCGTCAATGACCTTCGATGTCAGGATGCCAGAGAACTTCAAATCATTCTCTCTCTCTCTCTCTCTCTCTCTCTCTCTCTCTCTCTCTCTCTTCTAATTGAATATTCTTCTTATCTTTATTTATAATAAACGATATCGGCGTCAATGACCTTCGATGTCAGGATGCCGGAGAACTTCAAATCTCTCTCTCTCTCTCTCTCTCTCTCTCTCTCTCTCTCAACTATCTCTCTCTCTCTCTCTTCTAATTGAATATTCTTCTTATCTTTATTTATAATAAACGATATCGGCGTCAATGACCTTCGATGTCAGGATGCCGGAGAACTTCAAATCTCTCTCTCTCTCTCTCTCTCTCTCTCTCTCTCTCTTCTAATTGAATATTCTTCTTATCTTTATTTATAATAAACGATATCGGCGTCAATGACCTTCGATGTCAGGATGCCAGAGAACTTCAAATCTCTCTCTCTCTCTCTCTCTCTCTCCTCTCTCTCTCTCTCTCTCTCTTCTAATTGAATATTCTTCTTATCTTTATTTATAATAAACGATATCGGCGTCAATGACCTTCGATGTCAGGATGCCGGAGAACTTCAAATCTCTCTCTCTCTCTCTCTCTCTCTCTCTCTCTCTTCTAATTGAATATTCTTCTTATCTTTATTTATAATAAACGATATCGGCGTCAATGACCTTCGATGTCAGGATGCCAGAGAACTTCAAATCTCTCTCTCTCTCTCTCTCTCTCTCTCTCTCTCTCTCTTCTAATTGAATATTCTTCTTATCTTTATTTATAATAAACGATATCGGCTTCAATGACCTTCGATGTCAGGATTGCCAGAGAACTTCAAATCTCTCTCTCTCTCTCTCTCTCTCTCTCTCTCTCTCTCTCTTCTAATTGAATATTCTTCTTATCTTTATTTATAATAAACGATATCGGCTTCAATGACCTTCGATGTCAGGATGCCAGAGAACTTCAAATCTCTCTCTTTCTCTCTCTCTCTCTCTCTCTCTCTCTCTCTCTCTCTCTCTTCTAATTGAATATTCTTCTTATCTTTATTTATAATAAACGATATCGGCTTCAATGACCTTCGATGTCAGGATGCCGGAGAACTTCAAATCTCTCTCTCTCTCTCTCTCTCTCTCTCTCTCTCTCTCTCTCTCTCTTCTAATTGAATATTCTTCTTATCTTTATTTATAATAAACGATATCGGCGTCAATGACCTTCGATGTCAGGATGCCAGAGAACTTCAAATCTCTCTCTCTCTCTCTCTCTCTCTCTCTCTCTCTCTCTCTCTTCTAATTGAATATTCTTTTAATCTATTTATAATAAACGATATCGGCTTCAATGACCTTCGATGTCAGGATGCCGGAGAACTTCAAATCTCTCTCTCTCTCTCTCTCTCTCTCTCTCTCTCTCTCTCTTCTAATTGAATATTCTTCTTATCTTTATTTATAATAAACGATATCGTTGTCAATGACCTTCGATGTCAGGATGCCGGAGAACTTCAAATCTCTCTCTCTCTCTCTCTCTCTCTCTCTCTCTCTCTCTCTTCTAATTGAATATTCTTCTTATTTTTTATTCATAATAAACGATATCGGCGTCAATGACCTTCGATGTCAGGATGTCAGAGAACTTCAGATCATTCATTCATTCATTCTGTGCAGAAAACTACAACATTTGTTGTTTAGTTGTCTTAGAATGCTCTTCTTCTCCTCTACCTCTTTCCCCACATTCATTGTTCCATTCTAGGTCTTCCCTTCCTCCTCCTTCTTGACACTTCTGTATCGTTTCATTAACATGCCATCCTCCCTTTTTTGCATGTACCTCAAGGCTTCTTGAAACACCTTAATCCATCGTTTTCTCTATGCTACACCCTTTTATCATTTCTAGTATCTTCATATTTCCCATCATTCAATTTCTTCTTTAGCTACGATGGTAGGCATAGAGCTTTAATATTTCTTAATCAGTTCATACGTAGTATATGGAAACGTCCCTGACAGGCGTTCTGCTGGGCGGGAGATGGGGTCCCGCTTAAACTCTGTAGTTTCGTGTAGTGTCTGCAATTTCAACATCCTTGTGAGCTAAGGATTGGGGATTTGTGGGATCCTATAAGTCTACCTGCTGAGTCATCAGCAGACATTGTATTGCCCTCTCTGGTCCAGCTTGGGTGGAGAGGGGCGCTCATCATAGTGACATGTGGTCAGTGTTTAGGACATTGTTGATAAGTCTACGGGTTGAGTCATCAGCAGACATTGCCTGCCCCCCCTCTGGTCCCAGCTTGGGTGGAGGGGGTTTGGGGTGCTGATCATATTGATATTTGGTCAGTCTCTAGGGCATTGTCACTGTCCTCTGCATCAGCCATCCTTGAGCGGCCTTTAGCGTCCATAGACTCATAATCTCTTGCCAATATTTTGCACACCTCTAGCTATTTTTCTTATTTCGTTTATTATTCAACTGCTTATCAAGTTTTTCACCCTCCATTTATAGTCACAACTCTAATCTTAATCATCATATTCACTTTCATTTATGTATTTATTCTCAAATTAACATATATGTTTAATGTCAAAAGATATATTATTTATAATTTCAAAGGAAACTGCTATCTGGAAGTTTCCAAAAGATATGTTTCAATAGGAACTTCTTCTTTAGAGCCTTTTTGACTTGGACCCCAAACACATTATTATTATTATTATTATTATTATTATTATTATTATTATTATTATTATTATTATAGCTACAATCCTAGTTGGCAAAGGAAGATGCTATCAACCCAAGGGCTCCAACAGGGAAAAATAGCGCAGTGAGGAAAGGAAATAAAGAAATAAATAAGCGCTACGAGAAATAATGAACAATTAGAATAAAATATTTTAATAACAGTAACAACATCAAACAGATATTTCATATATAAACTATAAAAAGACTTATGTCAGCCTGATCAACATAAAAAAAATTGCTGGAAGTTTGAACTTTTGATACTTGTCTACTTGTAACCCCATGCACAAATTTAGAAACTTCTTTATAATACTTGGTTACTCGGATCCAAGGTCTTAATTTTAGTATTTTGTTAATTAGATCAGGTTTATATCGCCTCGGGCACCAATTTTTGGATTATTGTAACTTACCAATATATATATATATATATATATGTGTGTGTGTGTGTGTGTGGTGTGTATATATATATATATATATACATACATATATATATATATACATATATATATATATATATATATATAAATTACTGCCTTGGGTACTGATAATAGTTCATAAAGACGTTTTCGAAGAAAAATAAGGTACCATAACGTTTTAAAATCATCAGGCAATTTTAAAATTATATTCCCATGAACTAGAACCGACAGTAAACAAATGACGTTTCGTATAATTAAATGTATTTTCAACAATAACAAAGAAGAGAAGCAGAGACACCTAGAATTTTTTTTTTTTTACAGCTTAAGAAAAGAACTTAAAATGATTGTCTTAGGTGCTGCAACACCTCATAAATGATTGCTTTGGTTGCATGTGAGACAGTCCCTGAAATTATTGCCTGGGTCCAATATAGCAAAGACCCTAATGGTAGAGTCCTTGGCTCTAGTGTGTGACACTGATATTGTTGGACACTAGCAGCCAAAATGGTTTACCAGAAGTCTTACATTTTACTGTATGAAATATTATGATTTTCTTCTTGGGAATGTCATTGATACCGAGGCTCACCAGTTTCATTTACTTTCCAATGTTGTTTATCAAACAACTCGCATATGTACATGAGCAATTCTCCGAAAGAAATTGATATTTATTATATAAACTTTTCCCTAAAGGGAAATGAGATACTTAGAGAAAAATATCTTATGACTAAGGGAATTATCCATGTTGCAGAGAGAGAGAGAGAGAGAGAGAGAGAGAGAGAGAGAGAGAGGGCAGACTTTGTTGTTGAAACATGTTCATTCAGACAATTCAAGTAATAGAACGATTATATTTGTTATATAAACCTTTTCACTGACGGGAACTGAGAGAGAGAGAGAGAGAGAGAGAGAGAGAGAGAGAGAGACTTTTACAAATTATACAGCATTCACAAGACAATAGTGAGGATAACCCAATACTTATCAAATACCCAGGTAGGGTTTGAGAGAGAGAGAGAGGAGAGAGAGAGAGAGAGAGAAAGAGAGAGTTTTACAAATTAGAGAGCATTCACAAGACAATAGTGAGCATAACCCAATACTTATCAAATACCCAGGTAGGATTTTAGAGAGAGAGAGAGAGAGAGAGAGAGAGAGAGAGAGAGAGAGAGAGAGACTTTTACAAATTATACAGCATTCACAAGACAATAGTGAGGATAACCCAATACTTATCAAATACCCAGGTAGGATTTTAGAGAGAGAGAGAGAGAGAGAGAGAGAGAGAGAGAGAGAGAGAGAGAAACTCACGAATCAGGACTTACTGGACGCATCCGTCAGCCACAAGGCGTATCGAACGTAGTGCCAGTAAAGCCAGTGGCTCGGATGCTGCATGTCCGGATGATGCTTCAGCGAGAGGAAGAACACGAAGATCAGGTACAGCAGATCGGAGATGGCCAGAGCTGTCAGATAGCTATTAGTAGACGACCTCATCTTCCTCCTGGTTAGGACGACCATGGACACGCTGTTCCCGACGACCCCGAAGCACATGACCAGGGGGACGAAGACCTTCTGGACCCAGTGGCGAGAGTCGTCCATGAAGGTCTCGTAAATGGAGGCTTTGGATTCATTGGTCAAGGTCGAGATGTTCTGGGGGAAATCTAGGGATGTCTCGTCGTAGATGGGATTGGCAGAGAAGTTGCCAGGGCTTAAGTAAGGATTGTCAGTGTTGTTGATTTGCAGGTACGTAGGACTCTTGGAAACATTGTTTATAAGCCCCCCAAGGGCTAAGTCTTCGTTGAAAGTTGTATTTTCAATCATTTCCATGTCTAGGAGAGTTTCATCACTTAGATATACTATGAAAAATATGATAAAATTTAACTATAATTATGGTGCGTAAGATCTGTGAGAAGGATTATTCCTAACAAGAAAGAAGAATGATATCGTTCAAAGAGCGATATTTCTTAAGTCTTCTC
>NC_090737.1:120780829-120786027 GCF_036898095.1 Palaemon carinicauda | reverse complement strand
GACAAACAGCGCTTCGACAAACTACGTTTCGGCGAATGCGAAATGGCCCTTGTTTATGCAAACTCATGCATAAACAAACAAGCTTGAGAAAAATGAAGTCTTATAATGTGAGATGATGTTGGCCTAGCAGTTTGCCCTATTTGGCTGGCAGTTTTTAATTTATACACAAACATTTGCAACATATTGTTTTTAGTAAATCAAAACTGAAGGAAATTTTTTTATTACATCATCTACAAGTAGAATTTTATACATATTAAAGGGATATTTTAGGCACACCTTTAGATCTAAAATAAAGAACAACATATGAGTAAGATTTGAAAGGTTAAAGTGTCGAAACATTTTAAAGTCTCAAGTAAAAAAAAAAAGGAAAAAAAATTACATTAAAATGTAATCTCAATTGTATGAAATACTGGAAGCAAACCTATGAAACTGGCTTAGTTTAATATTTCTATGATAAGTACAGCAGAACTCTTAAAAATTTGATAATGAGCCCAAAGATAAACAGAGATAAGCCAGTTAATCTAATTATGAAAATAACTTTTACATGTTTATCTGGAAACTATAAAGGATTGAACAATTAACCATCATTCGAAAATAAAACAAAATAAAAGTTTAGTCGAATTATTATTCATAATCCCATGTAGCGTCTGCTATATCTTTGAACAGTTATATAGGCTATAGTAATAAATAAATAAATATAACTATAAATATAAATGTAATATCTGCCTTTAGCGTGGAACATTTAAAGTGTCGATCACACTACTTAAATTCTATTTGTTTCCTTTATTTGTTCTACAGATGTAGGTGTCGTCCTCTGTTCACATATTTGTCCTACCGATGTTTTCTACTTTGATCATATCAAGGACTCTTCGCTCATCACTTCTCTCGGAATCATTTTCAATTAACGATGGAATTGTTATTATTATTATTATTATTATTATTATTATTATTATTATTATTATTATTATTATTAATTTCAAAACTATTATTATTATTATTATTATTATTATTATTATTATTGTTAATAATAATAGGAATATGATTATTATTATTATCATTATTATTATTATTAATAGGAATATGATTATTATTATTATCATTATTATTATTATTATTATTATTATTATTATTATTATTATTATTATTATCATTAATTTTAAAACTATTATCATTATTATTATTATTATTATTATTATTAATTTCAAAACTATTATCATTATTATTATTATTATTATTATTATTATTATTATTATTATTATTATTATTATCATCATTATTATCATTAATATATATACAACAACAACTACAACAAATGTAGCCGTTTCGAGTGCACTGCAAGACAAAAGCCTCAGAGATTTTATTATTCGTCTCATTGTTCATGTCTGGATTTTAGCCAGTTTTCATCACCACGCTACTCACTGCAGATTGGTGATGGTGGGCGATTTTATTTATTTATCTATTTATTATTTATTTATTTATTTATTTATTTATTTATTTATTTATCTATCTATCTATCTATATATAAATATCTATATAAATATGAATATATATATATATATATATAATTTATATAAATATGAATGTATATAATTTATATAAATATGAATATATATATATTTCATATAAATATCAATATATATATATATATATATATATATAATATATATATATATATATATATATATAAATATCTATATATATATATATATATATATATATATATATATATATATAATATATATAAATATGTGTATATATATATATATATATATAATTTATATATATTTGTATATTTATATCTATACATATATATATATATATATATAAATATATATATATATATATATATATATATATATATATATATATATATATATATATATTTATTTAGATACATTATATATATATACATATACATATATAAATTTAGATATATATATATATATACATATTTATATATATAAATATAGATATATACATATATATATATATATATATATATATATATATATATATATATATATATATATATATATTACTAGCCAAGCTACAGCCCTAGTTGGAAAAGCAAGATGTTACAAGCCCAATGACTCCAACATGGAAAGATAGCCCAGTGAGGAAAGGAAATAAATAGAGGATGAGAACAAATTAACAATAAATCATTCTAATTTACAAACAGTAACAACGTCAAAATAGTTATGTCATATATAAACTATAAAAAGACTTATGTCAGCCTGTTCAGCATAAAAACATTTGCTGCAACTTTGAACTTTTGAAGTTCTACTGATTCAACTACCCGATTAGGAAGATCATTCCACAACTTGGTCACGGCTGGAATAAAACTTCTAGAATACTGTGTAGTATTGAGCCTCATGATGAACAAGGCCTTGCTATTAAAATTAACTGCCTGCCTAGTATTACGAAAAGAATGGAATTGTCCAGGAAGATCTGAATGTAAAGGATGGTCAGAATTATGAAAAATCTTATGCAACATGCATAATGAACTAATTGAATGACGGTGCCAAAGATTAATATCTAGATTAGGAATGAAAAAATTAATAGACCATAAGTTTCTTTCCAACAAATTAAGATGAGAATCAGCAGCTGAAGACCAGACAGAAGAACAATACTCAAAACAAGGTAGAATGAAAGAATAAAAAGACTTCCTCAGAATAGATTGATCACCGAAAATCTTGTAAGACTTTCTCAATAAGCCAATTTTTTGTGCAATTGAAGAAGACAGACCTAATGTTTCTCAAAAGTAAATTTGCTGTCGAGAATCACACCTAAAATTTTAAAAGAGTCGTACAAAGTTAAAGAAACATTATCAATACTGAGACCCGGATGTTGAGGAGCCACCGTCCTTGACCTAATTACAATCATACTTTGAGTTTTGTTAGGATTCAACTTCACACCCCATGATTTGCACCATGCACTAATTTTAGCTAGATCTCTATCAAGAGATTTGCCAAACCCAGTTCTACATTCAGGGGATGGAATTAATGCGAAGAGAGTAACATCATCTGCATATGCATATATATATATATATATATATATATATATATATATATATATATATATATATATATATATATATATATATATATATATATATATATATATATATATCTGTACATATATATATATATATAAAATCGCCCACCATCGCCAATCCACAGTGGGTAGCGTGGTGATGAAAACTGGCCAAAACCCAGACATGAATAATGACATCTCTGAGACCTTTGTCCTGCAGTGTACTAGAAACGGCTACATTTGTTGTAGCTGTTGTTGTATATATATTAAAGGTAAAGCGCGATCGACAGAGAAGGTTGTTAAAAAATTCCATACTGAAAATGATTCCAGGAGAGGTGATGATCGAAGACTCCTTGATATGATCGAAGTAGAAAACATCTGTAGGACAAAGAAGTGAACAGAGGACGACACTTACAGATGTAGAACAAATAAGAAAACAAACATCAACACCTACTGTGCATCTGTAGAACAAATAAGAACACAAATGACAACGCCTCCTGTGCGTCTGCAGAACAAATAAGAAAACAACTGACAACATCTACTGTACATCTGTAAAAAAAATAAGAGAACAAATGACATCTACTGTGCATCTGCAGTATAAATAAGAAAACAAATGGCAATACCTACTGTACATTTGTAGAACAAATAAGAAAAATAAAATTTGAGTAACGTTATCGACACACACTCTCACGAGGCCATTTGCATCAATAGGCGTGGGAGATGATGATGATGATGATGATGATGATCGACACTAAATGTTCCACGTTGAAGGTAGATATTACACAGAGATATAAAAAGAAACGATGAAAAAAATCCTGTTAATCTCATAATAGAAGGATTGACATTTGAACAGTCACACGCCCACCATCAAGGGAAAAGGAAAAATACGTCAATACGAAAGCTGATTATGAAGGTTAAATCCTTTAACAAAATAAAAACTGCAATTCTGCATATTTTTTCTGTGTGTGACACAAATGGTCCACGGATACCGATCTTCACCTGTATCTATCAATAAATCTTGATATAGAATCTTTTTATATATAATTCATTTATATATAAAAAAAAATTCTATATAAAGACAATATAGACAATAAAAATTTCAATCCATTTAACAAAGGGAATTATAGAATTACAAAATCTATTTTTAATATTTTACTTATCAACAGGACGAAATAAAAATAATGCATTTATTTTGAAGAAATTAATATCTAAACTAGTTAACGATTAGGGAAGAAACTAATGAACGAAACTGCTTAGAGCCTAATCAATAAGACTTAGGGTTTAATAATCATTAGATTGGAATGAAGCTATTAAAGCATTGCAGAATTTTGGGCACATTCCTTTTGCATAGGAAGTGCACTTAACCCAGTTAGGATATACATTATTATTATTATTATTTTTATTATTATTATTATTATTATCATTATTATTATTATTATTATTATTATTATTATCATTATTATTATTATTATCATAACTAGCCAAGCTACAACCCTGGTTGGAAAAGCAGGATGCTATAAGCCCAAGGGCTCCAAAAGGGACAAATTAAGACCAGTGAGGATACGAAACAAGGAATAAACTACAAGAGAAGCAATGAACAATTAAAATGAAATATTTCAAGAACACTAACAACATTAAAATAAATTTTTCATATATAAACTATAAAAAGATAAAAACAAGAGAAAAAGAAATAATATAGAATAGCATAAAATTGTCAAATCAGGAAATAAAAAAAAAATGCATTTACATTAACTGGAACCGACAGTAAACAAATAACTCTTTTCGCACAAATAAACGCATTTTTAACAATAACAAAGAAGAGGAGGAGAAGGAACATCAAGAAAATGATTATGCTAAACTAGTTTGAAAACAAAAGCCACATTCTTCCAGAGATACAGCAAAGAATAGTGTATCATAATATTCAGCAAAGAATAATGCATCATTTGCAACATGGTTCGATGAACTGCTGATAAATCTTCTGTGGATTTATGTGAAGGGGCTATGAAGCTGATAAACATTTTGCACTAAACAATGACTAGGTTTTTTGCTTTACTGGAGCCATTCCTTCATAGGGTAAATTCTTACAGGAGGAGAGAAGAAGACAGACCGACTGCAAGAGAGAGAGAGAGAATTCTACTGCCAAGGTTCCAAGAACAGCAGATTAA
>NC_090737.1:120753329-120775829 GCF_036898095.1 Palaemon carinicauda | reverse complement strand
CGTTGAAGCCCGTGGGCTTATAGCATCTTTCTTTTCCAACTAGGGTTGTAGCTTAGCTAATAATAATAATAATAATAATAATAATAATAATAATAATAATAATAATAATAATAATAAGTAAAAATGTGCCTAGGACTATCATGCACTGCTATATAGCTCAGCCCCATAAGAAGAATGGCACATGAATAAACATATCCCTTACCCTAGCAAACAGTAGAATGCAACTCCACCTTGCATAGCTTTGGTTACAATTTATGATTAGATAGACCCTACTGCCCCAATATATTTATCACCGTAGCCAGCACTTTCATGGCCTTCCTCTACTCATGGACAAGGCCTGTAATATCGTAACTTTTCCCCCACATAACCTTCATGTGCGTGAGGCCAAACCAACACATTAACATTTATTTATCTTTCCTCTAATATTAATCATTTAACCACAATATTCACCTTTCAACTCTCCTTCTCGAATTTAATAAGCAGGCAAATTAACACTGCAGCCATCGTCCCCACCTGACTTCCATAACGGAGACTTGGTTCAACAATCTGTTCATACACTTTAATATCGGTTTCCTCCTTTACTCGTCTTGCTCTACTTAATATCTAAATAACCCATTTCATTACAAATTTACGCGAATCAAAAACTTTTCTTCCACATCAACCTTAAAATTGTCCCCGACTTTTCTTTATCCTCAGTATCTTACCCTTACTACCACCAACTTTCAACTTAAACCTCTTACAATAATCGCTTACTGTACACTTATTTATCGCAACCGCTCCGAATGATCAGGAAAACTACAGCAACAAAAAATACAAC
This sequence comes from Palaemon carinicauda, assembly GCF_036898095.1. Lineage (NCBI taxonomy): Eukaryota > Metazoa > Arthropoda > Malacostraca > Decapoda > Palaemonidae > Palaemon > Palaemon carinicauda. The sequence goes on along the minus strand of NC_090737.1, from coordinate 120,775,012 downwards.
AGTTCGAAAACCTGGCTTCGTGGCATACAATAACAAAACGCGTGATACTGGATGATGATGACTATTATTACCATTACTAACTAACCTACACTCCTAGTTGGAAAAAACTAGGAATTTAACAAGGAAAAATAGCCCAGTGAAGAAACGAAATAAAGATATAACTAAACTAATAAATATCTTGAGGTCAGGTTTTGTGGTAAAAAAAAATTGTTATTCGTATTACATTTATTCTCTCTCTCTCTCTCTCTCTCTCTCTCTCTCTCTCTCTCTCTCTCTCTCTCTCTCTCTCTCTCTCTCTCTCTCATTAATGGCATAATTTTTCCCTCTTGTCACAATAAGTAATACCCTGTTATTAATAACGACTCTAAACGTATCTATGCAAACGTTTGTCACTCATCATGTAATACATAATATCCTTAACATATCGTTCACAGTAAACAACTCTCTACACCTACCTTTTGTGACGGCCGAGAGAAGGTTATGACTCAAAGGCGGGATGCAATCAACTGAGTAACTTTATTAAAGAACACTCTCCTTTATATACAAAACCTCAAGGCAACAGGAATTTTCATGTTCGAGAAACAGACAATGTTAGAAAGGAAAAACGCAGACATGTTTATTCTGGTTCTTTTTAGTGCGAGGGAAGAGCGCAGATACAAGCATAATATATACAAAATAATTTATGTACGATCGTGTGACACACGGTTGGTACACTTTATGAAACGTGAAATGATCGCACATTTCATCATTCATAAGCAAAAATTAAAGGCCAATCGCAATTCGATACTGTACCGGTCTTCCTGTTACAACCAATTACTGCGCTTTAACCTTAAAACTTAAAATCTTTCGGTCCATCCATGCCAGAGTGCGAAATGATGTCCCTTTCTCTCGTCTGCAAAACTATTAATTTTCATTTTGATTATTTCCACTAATTGAATCAACTCACCAATGGCTTTGCTTCCTTTGTTTAGAGGTATAATAATAAATAAAACTTCCCTTGTTATAATTCCTTTTAAACACGACCTCGTCCCACATAATCATCAATGGGAAAGATCCCTACCTTACCTTGCTATTGCAATATAATCCCAATCTTTGATTTAGATGACATTCAACAAACGTTTTACCATTATAATTCCCTAAATGGAACATCCTCTATTAAAAGATTAAAATCCTTTGTTTGGGAGGCTGATTAGCCTTTTGAAATCATTTATCGTCAATCAGCTTAGTCTCTTTTCAGATTACACCTCTATTAATGGATCAATCATCTCTCTCATAAAGGTCATACCGAGTCGCAATTTGCAATAATTAGTCAAGTAATTAACATGTCATTTTAGGTGAGGTTGATTTTCGCGATTTAGAATCACCATTAGCGAGCCATGACGATTGAAAGTAAAGTTTCACCTAATTACTGTTTCTATCAGGTAGGAATGTTATCACATTTGATGAATTCAGAAACTTAATTTACAGCAATATTTAGGCTATATGTCTGCTTATATTATTATTATTATTATTATTATTATTATTATTATTATTATTATTATTATTATTATCATAATTAATTGCTAACCTGCAACCCTAGTTGGAAAAGTAGAATGCTATAAGGCCAGGGGCTTGTTTTTTCTTGTACAGAAAATTGTCTTGACTAGTTTGTATAAATGTTTCTTGTACAGAAAATTGTCTTGACTAGTTTGTATAAAAGTTTCTTGTACAGAAAATTGTCTTGACTAGTTTATATAAAACTTTATTGTACAGAAAATTGTCTTGAATAGTTTGTATAAAACTTTCGTGAAAAGAAAAGTGTCTTGACTAGTTTGTATAAAAGTGTCTTGTACAGAAAATTATCTTGACTAGTTTGTATGTAGGTTTCTTGTCCAGAAAATTATCATGACAAGTTTGTATATAGATTTCTTGTACAGAAAATTGTCTTGACTAGTTTGTATAAAAGTGTCTTGTAAAGAAAATTATCTTGACTAGTTCGTATGAAAGTTTCTTGTACAGAAAATTGTCTTGACTAGTTTGTATAAAAGTGTCTTGTAAAGAAAATTATCTTGACTAGTTCGTATGAAAGTTTCTTGTACAGAAAATTGTCTTGACTAGTTTGTATAAAAGTTTCTTGTACAAAAAATTGTCTTGACTAGTTTGTATAATAGATTCTTGTACAGAAAATTGTCTGGACTAGTTTGTATAAATGTTTCTTGTAAAGAAAATTATCTCGACTAGTTTGCATAAAAGTTTCTTGTACAGAAAATTGTCTTGACTAGTTTGTAGGCTATATATGTTTCTTGTACAGGAAATTATCTTGACTAGTTTGTTTGAGAGATTTTTGTACAGAAAATTGCCTTGACTAGTTTGTATAAAAGTTTCTTGTACAGAAAATTGTCTTGACTAGTTTGTATAAAAGATTCTTGTACAGAAAATTGTCTGGACTAGTTTGTATAAATGTTTCTTGTCAAAATAATTATCTTGACTAGTTTGCATAAAGGTTTCTTGTACAGAAAATTGTCTTGACTAGTTTGTATAAAAGTTTCCTGTACAGAAAATTAACTTTAGTTTGTATAAATGGTTTCTTGTTCAGAAAATTATCTTGACTAGTTTGTAGAATCTTGTACAGAAAATTATCTTGACTAGTTTGTATAAAAGTTTCTTGTGCAGAAAATTGTCTTGACTAGTTTGTATAAAACTTTCTTGTACAGAAAACTGTCTTGACTAGTTTGTATAAAACTTTCTTGTACAGAAAATTGTCTTGACTAGTTTATATAAAAGTTTCTTGTACAGAAAATTATCTTGACTAGTTTGTATGAAAGTTTCTTGTACAGAAAATTGTCTTGAATAGTTTGTATAAATGTTTCTTGTACAGAAAATTATCTTGACTAGTTTGTATGAAAGTTTCTTGTACAGAAAATTGCCTTGACTAGTCTGTATAAAAGTTTCTTGCACAGAAAATTGTCTTGACTAGTTTGTATAAAACTTTATTGTACAGAATATTGTCTTGAATAGTTTGTATAAAACTTTCTTGCATAGAAAATTGTCTTGACTATGTACAGAAAATTGTCTTGACTAGTTTCTATATAGGTTTCTTGTACAGAAAATTGTCTTAACTAGTTTGTATGAAAGTTTCTTTACAGAAAATTGTTTTGACTAGTTTGCATAAAAGGTTTTTGAATAAAATGTTCTTTATTCATTACATTAGACGTAAATATAGTGAAAATGTGAACAGATCTAGATATTATACCACGATGCTCCGTAACCATTTCTACTAGAAAAATATGATTTCCTAAAATTTACTGAAGATTTATATCCAACGGTCTTCAATGAGTTTGCATAAAAAGGAAATACCAAAAGTTTGGTTGAAAGTGTTTAATCGAAGTATGAGAAGGATGGCAGATAGGGAAAAGGTTAACATGGTAGGATGGTTGGGACAGATAAAGTATTGTTTGGGTGATTGAGACAGAAGATAAGTTGGATGAATGATTTAGACAAAATAAATGTCTGTTGACTTGTTCGGTCCGATAACATGCTGGTCAGATGTTGTGACAGTGGAAGTCTTGGTTGGATGGTAGTGACAGAGGAAGTGTGCCACCCTCTCCGACTGTTCTACGCACTACAATATCCATGAGGAAGATAAACAACATAGGTGACAACACATTCCCTTGGAGTACTCGGCTGTTTACATATTGGTCGGTCAAGACAGATGAAGTGTTTGTTGACACGGAGGAACTCCTGGCTAACATTTGGGACAGGAAAACCCGTCACCTGAATTATCAAGACAGTGACAAAGTTGATCAAATGCTTGAATATTGAAACAGGAAAATTGGTGGGACAGTTGAGATGCTAGGAGTATGTGCTGGGTGGTCGAGACGTACACTGCTGTTAGGCTGGTTTACTTATTGCAAATGAACGAGTGGTCAGATCGGTGAGACGGCAATAGCAGGATGGTTGAAACGGAGAAAAAGCTGGATGGGTGAGACATAAAAAGTTAGTTGGAAGGTGCAAACAAATAGTTTTAATAAGACAGAAAAAGAAACTTAGTTGAATGGATTAGATAAAGAAAATGTTGATTAGATGATTAAGCAACTAAATAAAAGGTTTTTCAGTTGGATGGTTAAAACAACAAGGATTTGGGTGGAGGGCTGACAAAGCGGAAAAGTTGGTTTACTGGCAAAGGAAGTGTTGGGTAGATAGTCTGACGTAGAAAGTCTTTACAATTAGTTATGGTTATTACTATAATCATTATTAACAATTAAGCTACAACCCTCGTTGGAAAAGCTGGATGCGATAAGCCCAGGGGCTTCAACAGGTAAAAAATATCCCATAGAGATAAGGAAATATGGAAATAAATAAACTTTATGAGAAGTAATAAACAATTAAAATATTTGAAGAAAAGTAACAAGTTTTCGCAAGCTTGAACTTTTGAAGTTCTTCCGATTCAACTACCCGATTAGGAAGATCCTTCCACAACTTGGTCATAGCAGGAATAAAACTTCTAGAATATTGTGTATTACGAACAGGACGGAACTGCCCGGGAAGATCTGAATGTAAATGATGGTCAGAAAGTACGAAAAATATTATGCTGCATGCATAACCAACTAATTGAACAATAGTGCCATAGATTATTATCTAGATCAGGAATAAGATATTTAATAGACCGTAAGTTCCTGTCCAAAAATTGAATATGAAAATCAGTAGCTGAAGACCAGACAGGAGAGCAATACTCGAAACAAGGTAGAATGAAAAAAAATTACAACTTTTTCGGAATATATTGATCACCGAAAATCTTAAAAAGACTTTCTTAAAAAGCCAATATTTTGTGCAATTGAAGATGAGACAGACCTAATATGTTTCTCAAAAGTAAATCTATTGTCAAGAATCACACCTAAAATTTTAAAGGAGTCATACAGAGTTAAAGAAACATAATAAATACCGAGATCCGGATGTTGAGGAACCACTGTCCTCGACCTAATTACAATCATAATGAGTTTCATTAGGATTCAACTTCCTGTCCAAAATTTGCACCATGCACTAATTTTAGCTAGCTCTCTATAATCATTGGAATGGAAGGTTCTCAGTGTTTAGCAAGTGGAAGAATGTATTAAAGCTAGAGGTAAATGTTGCAGTGTATAAGCTGCTGAAGTTTCCCTCACTGGAAATCATCTGATTCAGTTGCAGTAGGGGTCTTGCTATCTAATTTACCAATTTACTCTTAATTTATTGATTTCAAAGTTAACCATTTTTCCTTAACAGGGCCTGGATCCTGTGACAAAGAAACACAATGGACGTTACATCACTCACACTTTACCTACTGAACCGTGTAAGAGTTTTCTATTATTATCATTATTATTATTATTATTATTATTATTACTTGCTAAGCTACTACCGTAATTAGAAAAGCAGGATGCTATAAGCCCACGGGCTCCAACAGGGAAAATAGCCCGGTGAGGAAAGGAAAACAAAATATTTTAAGAAGGGTAACATTAAAATGAATATCTCCTATATAAACTATAAAAACTTTAACAAAAAATAGAGGAAGAGAAATAATAGTTTGCCCGAGTGTACCCTCAAGCAAGAGACCTCTGACCCAAGACACTGGAAGACCTTGGTACAGAGGCTATGGCACTACCCAAGACTAGAGAACAGTGGTTTGATTTTGGAGTGTCCTTCTCCTAGAAGAGCTGCTTACCACAGTGCAAAGAGTCTCTTATACCATTACCTAGAGGAAAGTGGCCACTGAACAATGACAGTTCAGTAACCCCTTGAGTAAAAAAATGTTTGGTAATCTCAGTGTTGTCAGGTGTATGAGGACAGAGGAGAATATGTAAAGAATAAGCCAGACTATTCAGAGTGTATGTAGGCAAAGGGAAAATGAACCGTAGCCAGAGAGAAGGATCTAATGTAGTACTGTCTGACTAGTCAAAGGATCTCATAACTCTCTAGCGGTAGTATCTCAACGGGTGGCTGGTGCCCTGGACAACCTACTACCTATAAACTTCCCACATAAACAGAAATATTTATTATTAGTAATGCCACTATGCAAACTAAACCTGCTAAGCCGTACGATTCTTTTTAGCAAGCATTGTCTCTTCTTGAAAATCTGTATTCCATATTTTTCACACCTTTTTTTCAACCCGTTTGTTTAACATTCACTAAATTTTATGGCAACGGTTCGCTCTGTTCTCTCCACATGACTGAATCATCTCCAACACTCGAATTTATACTGTGGCCTGATTGGTAAGGTCTCTGCCTGGTGTTTGCCAGTCGGGGGTTCGAGTCCCGCTCAGACTCGTTGGTGCCATTAGTGTCTGCAACCTTACCATCCTTGTGAGCTAAGGTTGGGGGGTTTGGGGTACCCTATAGGTCTATCTGCTGAATCATCAGCAGCCACTGTCTGGCCCTCCCTGGTCCTAGCTTGGGTGGAGAGGAGGCTTTGGCGCTGATCATATAATATAAGGTCAGTCTCTAGGGCATTGTCCTGATTGCCAGGGCAATGTCACTGTCCCTTGCCTCTGCCATTCATGAGCGACCTTTAAACCTTTAAACTACTTCTAGGTGCCTCCATTTCGCCTTCTTTGATATTCTCCGTCCGTCTTTTGAATTACACGATCAATTCATCTAAACTAAAGATATCCAATTTCTCTTCTTTATTCAGATTAGATTCGCACGTCAGTTTACTTGGATGTAAGTGTCTATGTATATCCTATATAAAAACAGTTGGAATACTATTGGATAGGAATACTTCTGTCTCTTTTCATTATCTTCTCTTACGCCTATTGACACAACGGGCCTCAGTTAGATTTTGCCAGTCGTCTCTATCCTGAGCTTTTAAATCAATACTTCTCCATTTATCATCTCCTACTTTACACTTCATAGTCCTCATCCATGTAGGCCGGTGTCTTCCAACTCTTCTAGTGTCTTGTGGAACCCAGTTGAAAGTTTGTCAAAATAATCTCTCTTGGGGAGTGCAAAGAACATGCCCAAACCATCTCCATCTACCCGTCACCATGTTCTCATCCACATAAGGCATTTAAGTAATCTCTCTTATAGTTTCATTTATAATCCTGTACTGCCATTTACTTCCCAATATTCTTGTATATTAATTTCTCTCTTATATTAATGGAAATCAAATAGATGACTTTTGAGCATTTGAAAACTGAACTGCTTATATTCACACCAAAAGCCCAATGGTAATAAAATGTGAAAAAAAAAAATATTGAATTCCTTCTCAAAGTAAAATTCATACATTCAACATAAAAGCGTAACGAGAATTAATTAAATGACAACCCTTTGTATAATGAATAAATGAATTATCTCAGCCCTCGAACAAATGTTACGTATGAATATTCACATCAAATATGGATCGTTTCAATGAAAATTTTCCTTTATTACCACGCTGGAAATACTGTAGTTGGATGCATCTGCAATGCTATCTCTCTCTCTCTCTCTCTCTCTCTCTCTCTCTCTCTCTCTCTCTCTCTCTCTCTCTCTCTCTCTCATATATATATATATATATATATATATATATATATATATATATATATATACTGTATATATATATATATATATATATATATATATATATATATATATATATATATATATATATATAAAATGCTTCTTCCAAATTTTATGTGCATACACACACATAAATATATATATATATATATATATATATATATATATATATATATATATATATAGTATATATGCATATATACAATAAATATAATATATATACATATATATAGTCTATATATATGCATATATATATATATATATATATATATATATATATATATATATATATATATATATATATATATATATATCCACAATACATATGCTTACATACGGTATTTATATATATATATATATATATATATATATATATATATATGTATGTATGTATATGTATGTATATATATATATATATATATATATATATATATATATATATATATATAAATATACATATATATATACAGTATATATATATATATATATATATATATATATATATATATATATATATATATATATATATATATATATATATATATACAGTATATATTACACTTTCTCTACAAAGAAGAGTATTTAATCAGATGGCCCGATCAGTATTAACTTATGCATCAGAAGGTAGGGGCCTTGCTATAGCCGTAAAACATAAGCCATATAATTACAACTTCAAAGAACGATGGAAAGAATAATGATGGGAATAACACTAAAAGAGAGAAAAATAGGGCAATATGGACCGAGAGCAAACTATGGTAGAGGATATTCTAACAAAATGTAAGAAAAAGAAATGGACGTGGGCAGGATATATAATGAGAATGGCAGATAATAGATAGATATAAAAAAATTAACAGAATGGGTAGTAGAGATTGTAAAAGTAGCAGGGGATGAAAGAGAAGACGATGGATTGAGGAACTAAGGAAATACCCAACCAAGGGCTTTTACTCGGAAAGATCCTTTTCGAACCAGAATTTTGACCCAAGGTTTTTTAGGATGGTACCAGGGTGGCAACATATTTACCTAATCACCCACCTCTCTTAAGCATTTCCCTTTCCGAATAATTAGAAACCCGACTCAAAATTCAATCCTTTTTGAAAGTATGGAAAGTTTTAGACTATATTTGAAATATACAATTCACAAAATCAATAATCCAATGTCATGAGGGATAAAAATAGACTTCAATTGGTGTTGGATTTCTGTTTCATGGCAGGGCAAGAGAGAACACCGAATTCGTTATTTCATATATTATGTAAACTTAACTGTATGGCAGCTTAACAGAAACTAAATATACATTGTAGATTTCAATAAAAGGTAAACAGTAATAATTACAGTACTCAACAGTTTGAGTAAAAGGTACAATTATAATAAATACATTGTTACGTATAAATACAGTATGCAGTTATACAACTAATTACACCAAAGTGTAGTTAGCAATCTCACACACCCCCCCCCCCCAAGATGGCAGGTGCAATACAAGGATACCTGGCATCTTAAGGTCCATATTTAGTATATGATTTCGAGTCCCATCTCATTTCTAAACGCTCTGGTGCCCGTGTCTGACGTCCACTACGTCGTACTGGTAAGGCAACTGATAACTGAGTATCAGGCTTAGGTGATGTTGCAGGTGATCTACGATCTCCATACCCTGAAACTTTGCCACCCAACACCGAGATAGGCGGAGAAATAACGTCCCCTGGCAAAAAAGGGTAACGAGGTCGTAGGAACCTCCGATTTCTCCAATAGATGCACCCACTCCCAGTCTTCACGAGGTAATCCCTCCTCGTGCCAATTCCAACCACAACTCCTGGTTTATCCCATCGCTTTGTCTTAGGGTCTTGTAGATCCACGTAAATACCAAGGTTCAGCTCAGAGAGTGATCTATCAATGGCATTATACCGTTCCTTTGCCTGGTGCTGAAGGTACTTAGCCTTTATGTCACATTCGTCAGCTGTACGTTGCCATTCCTTTACAAATGAACGATGATGAGACAGAATCCTGGAACGCAAAGGATGTCCAGACAAGATTTGCGCTGGAGATCTACCGTCCGCCCGTGGAGTATTCCTGAGCTCAAGAAGCCCTCGTGCGAACTAATCCTCATCAAGCTTGCCATTTCCTGAGGTCGTCAAGGTCAACTTCTTGATAATCTTCACGGTAGCTTCGGCATGACCATTTGCTTTTGGATTATAGGGCGATGTCACACGGTGTTCCACCCCCCATCAAGCAAGGAAACGCCGCAATGTTGATGAAGCGAACTGCGGTCCTCCATCCGTCTTCAGTACTACAGGCACACCTGTGTCTGAAAATATTGGCCTCAACAAACTAACTAGTTGAGCTGCAGAAGCTGATCCATTACACGAAGATACATACGGCCAACCTGACAGGCGATCAACGTACACAAGAAATGTCTTGCCAGAGATATGAAAATAATCAGCAGACATGGACTCAAATACTCGACTTGGCAAGTCTTCCTGCATCAAAGGCTCATTCCGCTGACTTGGTAACGGCTCTCGGCAGCGAGAACAAGACTTCACTATATTCTCAATGTCCCTGTCAATTCCTGGCCAGTATATAGTCTGGCATGCTCGACGCTTGGTGCGGTCCACTCCTTGGTGAGCATCATGTAGACACTGCAAAGTTTCGCTACGCAGGCTGCGAGGTATGAGAAGTCTAGGTCCATAAACTAGAAAAACCATCATCCATGGCCAGCATGTCTCGAATCCCCCAGTATGCTCCAACTCTTCTGGTAAGCTATGCTTAATATCTGGAAATCCTTTCATCATTACATCTTTTAATGACAGATATTCACCATCATGTGCAGAAGCATCATGAATCTTATCAAGCATCTGGTCCAGCAGAGGTGCTAACCTTATGCCCTCCTCACAAATAGCTGATAAAGAAAATACAAAAGCAGCATGCAATGGATCTGCATCATCCAGCACATCACTGTCCTCAACAAAGATCTGAACTGGTAAACGAGAGAGTGCATCCGGCATGCTGTGATATTTCCCACTTTGCCACCGTGCAGCAAAAGTAAATCTGCAGAGTTTCATTCTCATACGCTGCAGTCAAGGATTTTCTATTTCTCCAAGAAGTTTTGAATTGAGAATAGGAACAAGTGGTCGATGGTCTACTACCAGGTCAAAATAAGGCAAACCAGCCAAGTAAACACTGCCATTTCCTCACTGCCCAAAGTACAGCAGCCATCTCAATCTCAATTACGGCATACCTAGTTTACGCATCTGTTAAAAACCTGGATCCACACTGGATGAGCTTCCAAGCCTCTCCATGTTGTTGCAGCAAAAAAAAAAACCCATACCATGCAACTTGGGTGTGTCAGTTAGAAGCATAGTAGGTAAAGATGCATCAAAATGAGCTAAAACAGGAGAAGCTATGAGTGCTTCTTTAGTTTTCTCAAACGCCACGTCATGCTGAGGGGTCCAGCACCACTCATTGCGAGGTTTAAGCAGATCCCTGAGTGGCTGTGCAGCAGCTGCAATCGTAGAAGAAAAGCTCCCAACCTAATTGGTTAAACCCATAAATGACCTGAGATCAGTGATATTTTGTGGCTATGGAAATTCAGCTATAGTTCTCACCTTCCGAGAATCCACACTATAACCTTCATGATTTATGCTATAACCACAAAATTCAACATTAGGTTGAGTAAAGAAAGGTTTGTCAGGATTTAAGTTCATTCCAAATTTGTCACATTTTTGCACAAGTGTGATCACATGGGCTAAGTGGTCACAGTAACTAGAATCATACACCAAAATATCATCAACAATTTTGACAGTATGTGGAATATCTCCCAAAGCTTGCCTCCTCGACGATTGTACTCATCTCCAGATGATATAATCCCCATCACAGCTCGTTTGAATTTGTAACGTCCCAAAATTTTTATTTGGAAGTATCCCATCTTCGCATCCAAAGTAGTGAACCACCTGGCTCCAGCATCCATTAAACTGGATATGCAGGTCTGCACACATGGCGATTAAGTCTTGTAAGGTCCACACACAACCGCACACCACCCATCTTCTTTGCAATAGGGACCATTGGATGACACCATTCGGTGGGGTAATCAACCTCACCAATGATATCCTTAGCAAGAATGTCATCTAGCTGAGCTTTAATATTCGATCTCCAACAATATGGAATGGTGCGTGGTGCGGTCACTGCAAAAGCATGTGCATCTGCTGACTGCTGAATCCTCATAGAACCTCCCTGCATTTCCCTTAGAGTAACTGAAGCATAAAATACATGAGGATAAGCAGAAATGATAGAAGCTGCATGTTCTGCACGCTCTGCTTCTGTAGGGTCTCTGTTGTGTGGCCATCTTGGCGATGCCACTGGTACAGACACCAAACTGCAGTTACTTGCAGACTGCACAACATCCTGTGTAATAGAAGTCACTTGTGGCTCCAAAACCTTCCTGTTTCTCGATGCTATATGCTGTTGCGACACTGAACATGTAACATGCTGTATTTGCGCTGGAAAGTTTTCTGGTAACACTCCCAGTGCTGTACAATCAAACCAGCCCAGAAGTGCACCTTTCACTTCCTTGACGACTGACACAACTGTTGTCGTACTACGATTCCCCAAAGTTAAAAAAGCCTCAAAAGTTCCCATGTCAGTGAGAGGTTGACGATCTGCTGCAATGAGACCACCCATAACGTTCATCGCCAGTGAACTCTCATTAATTCCAAGAGATTTAGCATTCCGAAGTCCCATCACAGTTGTCTCTGCTCCAGAGTCAGGTGTCCACATAACTGAACTTGATCCTTTGGGGTGAGTGGTACTGATGCAAATCCGAGGGGTTGGACATGATGACACACAGTTGCTGTAAACATCTCCAAGGACACTGTATAGATTCTGCTTTGAAGGCTTGAACGTGCTTTTATTATTCGTTTTCTTTTTCTGAGGAGACAGTGGCTGTCATTTTGACCTGCAAACCACTGCAAAGTGACCTTTCTTACCACATTGTTTGCAGTCCTTGTTTAAAGCCTTGCATGCCATCTTATCAAGATGGCAGTCACTTCCGCACCTAAAGCACTGCTGCTTTAAATGGGCTGCCTTCTGACCTTGTTTGTATTGGGACACTCTTGAAACATTATACTTTTCACTGCCCAGAATAACAGCACGAATGGCATTTGCATTTTCCGATGCTCTGCAAATATCAATAGCCATTTGCAAAGCGAGCTTCTTTTCTTCTAACATACGTTTCCAAGCCTCTTCATCTCTGGTTCCAACGACGATCCTGTCTCGTAGTCTGCTGTCCATGCAGGTTTCACAAAAATCACAGAAAGAAGCACTCTTTAATGCCGCACAAAAAATCATCGAAGGTCTCGTGCAACTCCTGGACTCTTGTATGAAAGTCGCGTCGGTCCACGATGACATTCCTTTGGTTGCGCAAGTGCAACTCCATGGCATCCAATATAGTCTTCAAGTTTGCTCCATCACCCAGTGAGAGACCATATCTCAGAGTGCGGGTCCAATCATAGTCTAGCATGAAAATCAATGCTGACCGCTGCTCTGCAAGAGAGAGAGATATGACATTCTTGTCAACACTGCATGTCCCTCATACTTGTGACGCCACGAACCAAACTCTTTAAGAGATACAGAAGACGACAAGTGTGGTGCAGGAACTGCTCTTGCCTGAGACTGATTCCTATGATGTCCCGAGGCATCAGCAAAACCCTCTAGAATTGCGGTTCAACGTTCTTCCCTTTTCGTAGCTGCTAGTTGTTCGATTTGCTTCTCCATTGTGTATGGGTACTAAAGATTTAACACTGTACTTCTTGAACGACAGTAGACAGCATAAACAAACCCTACTCACTGCGCCATGTTGGATTTCTGTTTCATGGCAGGGCAAGAGAGAACACAGAATTCGTTATTTCATATATTATGTAAACTTAACTGTATGGAAGCTTAACGGAAACTAAATATACATTGTAGATTTCAGTAAAATGTAAACAGTAATGATTACAGTACTTTACAGTTTGAGTAAAAGGTACAATTATAATAAATACATCGTTACGTATAAATACAGTATGTAGTTATACAACTAATTACACCGAAGTGTAGTTAGCAATCTCACAATTGGAAGGGCAGAATTCAAAAGGAAAATTAATAACTAGACTTGGTTTTTAAAGGATAAAAAATGATTTCACTAAACTAGAAAAAAGTCTATTGTCTGTTGTAGAGAATTATACCAAAAAACACAGGCGCTATGGCACTTAACGACTTTCAAAAAAAAAAAAAAAACTCTGGCGCTATGACCCTCAGCGAAAAAAAAAGAAAAAGAAAAGAAAAACAGTACGACTTGGCTTTACAAACACGGCTAAAAGATCCTGCTAACAATTTCGTATGTTCCATTTAAGAAAAGATGTCTGTTTATGCAAATTCCCTTGACACAGCCTGACGGAGTCCGAACTTACTACCGGCTTCTCCCACGGCCTAGGCAGGGTCTAGGCACACCTAGACCGAGGCTTCTCCTGTCATTTGCCTTAGGCTGCAAACTTTATACGAGTCAAACCTGTCGTTCTACTTTTCCTCGGAAAACTTATAGCGACGGGTTGGGGTGGGGGGGGGGTGGGGGGGGGGGGTTGCGGATTGGATGTGGCATGAAAGGATGAAAGTCGGGACTTTACTATTATTATTTATAATTCAAAACGAGTAACAATATAACATTAGAAACATATATTTACTTCTCCCTTCTCACTGCTGTATTAAGGACATTTTCAAATGTATAGCTAAAAAACAACACGATATGAAAAAATGTACGGGCTTCTTTGCGCTTTCAATGTATGCAAAATTCTATTTTGTTTCTTCCTAGACTTCGTAATGAAGACCAACATTAAATCTAATTTGAAATATTAATATCCCATTACACTTCCATAACTTCTAAAACCTTATTGGTTATTTCTAAACAACTTGAGTTTCTTACTAAGAAAGTAAATATATCAAAACTTAAAATAGACTAATAAATAGCCGATCAAAAAATATTCAAAAGGTTTAATATTTAAAGGCCTCTCATAAATGGCAATGGCATTGCCCTATAAAGCAGGACAATGCCCTAGACCTCATACAGTATATACATATGATCAGCACCTAAGCACCCTCTTCACCCAAGCTACGACCAATGAAGGCCAGGCAATGGCTGCTGATGACTCAGCAGATAGACCTATAGGCTCCCCCAAAATTCCCCCTACTTAGGATGGAGAGGTTGCGGAGACCGAAGGAACTAACGAGTTTGAGCGGGACTCTAACCCCAGTCTGTCGATCACCAGTCAGGGACGTTACCGCATATGCCACCGCAACCCTTAGAATAGTCTTAATGACTAAAGAAATAAAGATAGTGATGTGCAAAATTACTTGAAGACTACAATATTTTGACTGGACAGCTACTAGTCAAGGCCACCCATACTAGGTTGGTTTGCTGTGAGCGATTAGACGAAACTCTCCCAACTTCAATCTGCAGTAGCGGTGATAAAAACTAGCCAAACCCCAGACATGAATTGACATGTCTGAGGTCTTTGTCCTGTAGTGCAAATGGAAAAGGCAGCAGTTATTGTTGTTGTTGTTATTGTATATATATATATATATATATATATATATATATATATATATATATATATATATATATATATATGAGAGAGAGAGAGAGAGAGAGAGAGAGAGAGAGAGAGAGAGAGAGAGAGAGAGAGAGAGAGAGAGAGAGAGAGAGAGAGAGAGAGCAAAAAACTTGAGTAGGATACCAGAAAATCGTTGTAATAAAGCGTAATTATACTTTATAAGAAAGCAAGACGAATTGTACCTCCAAATTTTACGATTAAAATTGTGAAACATTTATTCTTATCAAAGAAATCAGCGCAGAATCAAGAGATATATCAATTTTACCTGTTAATTATTTAATTATTAATATAATTCGAATTTTACCATTAGTTATGAGGATGAAATTTCACCCTCTTTCTATGAAGACCGAAATTATTGGATATATAAATTGACTATCCATTAAATAGATTAATAAGTAAATAACAAAGGATAAATGATAATGAGGAAACAATGATAAATACTTTCTAATCATCTCTCTCTCTCTCTCTCTCTCTCTCTCTCTCTCTCTCTCTCTCTCTCTCTCTCTCTCATAATCACACTACCCCGTTCAGTTACAAACCCAATTACGTTATACCTTGAATTTTATTTACCAACTCAATACGAAAGCCTTGTGTGATATCTCACGTACAGAGAGAGAGAGAGAGAGAGAGAGAGAGAGAGAGAGAGAGAGAGAGAGAGAGAGAATCCTTGCCTCCTTTGCTAAAAAAAGGGGGGCAAAGTAAAGGACGTCTCATTTCGAGGGTTGATACTTCATGAATATTAAGAGATCTTTTCCCTCTGGAAAATCAAACGGAAATGAGATATCTACCGTAGCTCTGGGTTCTGTGAAAACCTCAGCTGCTGCTGTCAGACACACTTGTTCACTCAGCTACAAAAACACTGAGCAAACTATTGGTAACATCCCTGACTGCAATTTGCCAGACTGGGGTTCGAGCCCCGCTCAAGCTCGATATTTTCTTGTAGTATCTGCAACCTCACCATCCTTGTGAGCTTCGGATGGGGGGGGGGAGAGCCTATAGGTCTATCAGCTGAGTCACCAGTAGCCATTGCCTGGTCCTCCCTGGTCTTAGCTTGCGTGAAGAAGGGGCTTGGGTGCTGATCATATATTATTAATATAATTATCACTTGCTAAGCTACAACCCTCGTTGTAAAAGCACGGTGTTATAAGCCCAGGGGCTTCAACAGGGAAAATAGTCCAGTGAGAAAAGAAACCAAGGAAAAATATAATATTACAAGAAGAGTAACATTAAATATTTCCTTATAAATTATAACAACTTTAACAAAACAAGAGAAGAGAAATAAGATAGAATAGTGTACCCGAGTGTACATATTCCGTTTAAGATCAGCTTCTGAGGCATTGTACAGCTAGTTAGGGCATTGTCACTGTTCCTTGCCTGTGCCATTCATGAGTGACCTTCAAACCTTTAAAAGAAGAAAAACTTCTAGATTTAAAGGACTCCTAACTATTAATCTTTATAAAATTTGGCAATTTGGTCCTCGGGATGATGGCTAAATCACGTTGTTGTTATGATGACTATAGTCCATTTCTTTTAGCGATGCATATTTGCACCGACTCGCATCGATGCCCTTTTAGCTCGGAAAAGTTTCCGGATCGCTGAATGGTTGGACAAGATAATTCTAACCAATCAGCGATCCGGCAACTTTTCCGATCTAAAAGGGCATCGCCGCGAGTCGGTGCAAATATGCATCGCTAAAAGAAATGGACTATAATATTAGTTTATTTTTCTGAAAGAAATCTAACATTGGACAAAACCTGTGGTTAACTTATTGGTAAAAGATACAATGCTGGTATTAACACAAAACAATCTCCCCTATATAATAAATAGGAAGTGTCTGGCTCCGTGGCATGGCCAGATGTACATGTACTCGGTCTTCCCTCGTTCCTCTGGTATGGGGGAGAGGGAGTAGGTACTCCTTAGTTATAATGGGTACTCATGGCAGGGTTGCCAGGTTTTCCAAATGAGAAAAGGCCAACGTATGATCAACTGCAGCTTTAAAAGGCCTACCTAATAGTGGAAAAAAAGGCCGAAAATATAGCATTTAAGGCTAAACCATTTCAAAAAGGCCAATTTTAGGTATCTAGCGCGAAAAAGGGCAAATTTGGAGTTTTTTGGCCCGAAAAAGGCCAAATTTGGAGTTTTTGGCCCAATAAAGGCCAACCTGGCAACTCTACCTCATGATGTACACTCAGAGACCACACTCTCCCACAAATTGCCTAAACTGTCATGTGATTGATAGGGCAGGAGGAGGGGGTGTGAAGGGCTGAATCTGAGTGTGTGCATCTATTTAAATATTTAGCAGACATTTTGACGGGTCGCGTACACTAGTAATAGAAGATACGAGGGCCGTTGGTGTGACAGAGAAGTATTTATTATTATTATTATTATTATTATTATTATTATTATTATTATTTCTTAAGCTACAAACCTAGTTGGTAAAGCAGGATGCTACAAGCCGAAGGGCTCTAACAGGGAAAAATAGCCTAGTGAGGAAATGAAATAAGGAAATATACTACAAGAAAAGTAATGAACAATTAAAATAAAATATTTCAATAAGATAGAGTTATATGGAGACAGATGAATGCGAAAAAAAAAATCTGCTCTTAAAACCCAGATTACTAATTTTCCAATGTTAATAAAAAGATTCATCCAGTGCAGCTAAAGATAGTTATTTCTTAATAATAAGTTATTACATTTCTTAAAATATCTAGTGCACCCTTCATGTATTTATTTGAACTTTTAGGGCGAGATGTATCGGAGATTTAGGGAATGGATAAATGAAATAAACGTATCTGAGTTCAATTAAAATATAGGTATTTTTTATTGGCTATATATTTTGAAGTGATAAATACCCAAATATTCAATGGCATTTTTTTTCTACCGGTTAAAGAAAAATAAGAAATATTGTCCAAATATTCAACGGGATTTTTTTCACCCGATAAAGATTAAAACAAATATAAATATTACTGAAGGAAAAGTTTGGCTTATTTTGAAAAAGGACAACCGACAATTTGAAAAAATTAAAAAATGGTTGTTTAGTTCTAAACTAACGAGGAATTGTAATACAAAATTCGAAATTGGTCAGGGGAGTCAACCACATAAATCACTATAGGCCTACGTATCATCTCTTTATACTGATAAAACAGTTCTTCATCATCATCATCATCTCTTCCTACGCCTATTGACGTAAAGGGCTTCAGTTAGATTTTGACAGTCGTCTCTATCTTGAGCTTATAAATCAATACTTCTCCATTCATCAACTCCTACTTCACGCTTCATAGTCCTCAGCCATGTAGGCCTGGGTCTTCCCACTCTTCTAGTGCCTTGTGGAGCCCAGCTAAAAGTTTGGTGAACTAATGTCTCTCATAAAACAGTTGGTGGGAACAAATTTCCAAATTTGTCACGAAAAGAATTACAGGCAATTAAAATATTTGCGGTCCTTTAATTTCGCTAACTCAAAAAAAAAAAAAACAGCCATTTATGCCCTAAAATGTTTCAAGGAGTCAATTTAGAGGTATTTATTGTGTCTTCCCCTGTTTACCGAATCTGGTGCAATTATCAAGTCTATGTGGGACATGGGCGGGACATATAATGAGAATGACAGAAAATAGATGGACATTAAATATAACAGAATGGGTCCCTAGAGATTGTAAAAGAAGAAGGGGAAAAAAGAGAAGACGATGGAATGACAAGCTAGAAAAGTTTAATCTGAATCGGAATTTATCTCATTCATAAAATAAACTCGGTAATACAGTGAAAATGAGAGATGATGATATGTATGGGGTGGTTCTGACTAGTCTAGCTTTGCTGATCATGGCGATATACAAACCCTTTCTCCACGTTAAGGTATCTCCACTCGGGTATGTATGTATGTATGTAGGTATGTATGTATGTATGTATGTATGTATGTATGTATGTATGTATGTATGTATATATATATATATATATATATATATATAATCACCTGGCTGGAAATTTCAATATATATACAGTTTATATATACAAACACATACACACAGATATATATATATATATATATATATATATATATATATATATATATATATATACATATATATATATATATATACATATTTATATATACATATCATATATATATATATATATATATATATATATATATATATATATATATATATACATGTGTGTGCACCCTATTACCACATGGTTGGACACTTCAAAAGAAAATTGAATATAAAGCTATATCCAGTTGAAAAAAAAATCTAATATAAATATAAGCTAATTTAGTTTTTAATCTCCTAATATACATAAGGAATTAGAGCATCAAATAATCAAAAAGACTCCCTTAACACACAAATCTAACGCAAACGCTACAAGAAGACTTCAGACTATGTATCTCTAGACCTAGCTCTAGCTCTAGCTCTAGCACTAGCTCTAGCTCTAGCACTACCACTAGCACTAGCTCTAGCTATAGCACTAGCACTAGCTCTAGTTCTAGCTATAGCTCTAACACTAGATGCATGGAAAACAAAAACACATCATCAAACAATAAAAAAAAAATAGATTTTCAAGAGTCGAGTGTTAGTAAGTAAAAAATGTAGCGGAAAATGCTTCGGCATCTTCCAATAAGAACTGGAATATCTAAGACGGGGGTTTTTAAAAAGGACTTTGGAAAACGGTATACAGTTCCCAAATCTCCAGAGGGTGCAAACGGTTTCGTGGTTATCCAAGATGTGGCGGAAGAATTTCATCAGATTTTAAAAACCTCGAGAGATGAATAAATTCAGCAAGCTGGGATAGAGAGAGAGAGAGAGAGAGAGAGAGAGAGAGAGAGAGAGAGAGAGAGAGAGAGAGAGGTGATAATTCATAAAATGGATTTTTTTGGGGATATCACATGAAATAGTATACAAGTTATAAAGAAGAAAGTAAAACAAAATATTTTGTAAGCAAAGATTTTACGGATAGACATAAGCTAAGGAATATATAGAAATACATTTACTGACACGCAGCAGCCATCATGGTATGTTAATATATATATATATATATATATATGTGTGTGTGTGTGTGTGTGTACATACACAAACTAAATGTATAGATATATATATATATATATATATGTGTGTGTGTGTGTGTGTGTGTTTGTGTGTTCATGTATGTACGCATAGGAAATTCAATTCAAAGAACACCCCCCCCCCCACCATTAAAATGGTTAATATAAACAAAATTCACTTCTTATAAAGCAATGCAATGATCTGGTTAGTTATCATTGCTACAGAGTTCACTAAAACTTGGAGCATTATTAAAGATTTAGAAAATAAGCTGGTTACAACTGAAAGAGCTCTGGAAAGAATAATGATGGGAATAACCCAAGGATACAGAAAAAGAGCAACATGGATACGAGAGCAAACTAAAGTAGAGGATATTCTAACATGTAAGAAAAAGTAATGGATATGGTCAGGACATATAATGTGGCCTGATTGGTAACGTCTCTGCCTGGTGTTTCCCAGTCGGGGGTTCGAGTCCCGCTCAGACTCGTTAGTGCCATTAGTGTCTGCAACCTTACCATCCTTGTAAGCTAAGGTTGGGGGGTTTGGGGAAGCCTATAGGTCTATCTGCCGAGTCATCAACAGCCACTGCCTGGCCTTCCCTGGTCCTAGCTTGGGTGGAGAGGAGGCTTAGGCGCTGATCATATGGATGTATGGTCAGTCTTTACGGCACTGTCCTGATTGCTAGGGCAATGTCACTGTCCCTTGCCTCTGCCACTCATGAACGACCTTTAAACCTTTAATGGGAGATAACAGATGAACACATATGTCCACCACCCCCTACACACTAGAAACACAACAAGGATAAAGAAGAATAACTCAAAATCAGATAAAAACCGCGAAGAGAGAAACACCGCGAATAAAGAAGTTTCCTTTGACTGGAATTCCGATATAAAAGGCTTACGAGGCGAGAATAAATTTTTCTATTTGCTCGAATGTATCCTCCGGCGGATATCGACACATTCGAAAATACTGCCGCGGCGTTAGAGGGTATTTTAAGGACCTGGACAAGGGAAAAATCTAACCTGCATTTCGTTATATAGGATGCAATCTTATGGACTGGCTTACAGAACAATGTAATGACTGTGGAACGAACTGCAGAACGCGTAAGGTTTGTATGTCTCTCTCTCTCTCTCTCTCTCTCTCTCTCTCTCTCTCTCTCTATATATATATATATATATATATACATATACATATATATAAACAAACTATATATATATATATATATATATATATTTACGGTGTAAACACACAAACAAAAACAACTTACTCCAGTGCCACTCACACAAAACAAGGAGTATGGCATTAGAAAAAAAAATAGAATTCCATATTTCCTTTCTTTTAATTCTAACTAAATAAAAAATCGCTTGAAGCTGGTATTTAATCAAACGCAAAAACTTACTTATTACCGCTGAGAATCGTGTTATAATTCGAATTAATTTCAAATAAAAAAGATGACATGGATATAAGAAAAATGCAATTACAACTTACTCCAGTAGCCAGTACTTACCGGAAATTGCAT
>NC_090737.1:120737881-120745381 GCF_036898095.1 Palaemon carinicauda | reverse complement strand
AGATTATCTTTTTCCATTTGAGTTGAATTTTATCATTTTACATTGGAGTTGAAGATTCATTTTTAGCGCTTGTGTTGAAGATTATCTTTTTCCATTTGAGTTGAATTTTATCTTTTTCCATTTGAATTGAGGATTAATTTTTAGCGCTTGTGTTGAAGATTATCTTTTTCCATTTGAGTTGAATTTTATCTTTTTCCATTTGAGTTAAATTTTATCTTTTTCCATTTGAGTTGAGGATTAATTTTTAGCGCTTGTGTTGAAGATTATCTTTTTCCATTTGAGTTGAATTTTATCTTTTTCCATTTAAGTTGAAAATTTTCTTTTTTTCATTCGAGTTGAAGATTATCTTTTTCCATTTGAGTACAAGATTATCTTTTTCCATTTGAGTACAAGATTATCTTTTTCCATTTGAGTTGAAGAATATCTTTTTCCACCTGAGTTGAAGATTATCTTTTTCCATTTGAGTAGAAGATTATCTTTTTCCATTTGAGTTGAAGATTATCTTTTTCCATTTGAGTTGAAGATTATCTTTTTCCATTTGAGTTGAAGATTATCTTTTTCCACCTGAGTTGAAGATTATCTTTTTCCATTTGAGTTGAAGATTATCTTTTTCCACCTGAGTTGAAGATTATCTTTTTCCATTTGAGTTGAAGATTATCTTTTTCCATTTGAGTTGAAGATTGAAGATTACCTTTTTCCATTTAAGTCGAATATGATTTTTTTTGCATTTGAGTTGAAGATTATCTTTTTCCACTTGAGTTGAAGATTATCTTTTTCCATTTGAGTTGAAGATTATCTTTTTCCATTTGAGTTGAAGATTATCTTTTTCCACCTGAGTTGAAGATTATCATTTTCCATTTGAGTTGAAGATTATCTTTTTCCATTTGAGTTGAAGATTATCTTTTTCCATTTGAGTTGAAGATTATCTTTTTCCATTTGAGTTGAAGATTATCATTTTCCATTTGAGTTGAAGATTATCTTTTTCCACTTGAGTTGAAGATTATTTTTTTTCCATTTGAGTTGAAGATTATCTTTTTCCATTTGAGTTAAAGATTATCTTTTTCCACCTGAGTTGAAGATTATCATTTTCCATTTGAGTTGAAGATTATCTTTTTCCATTTGAGTTGAAGATTATCTTTTTCCATTTGAGTTGAAGATTATCTTTTTCCACTTGAGTTGAAGATTATCTTTTTCCATTTGAGTTGCAGATTATCTTTTCCATTTAAGTCGAATATTATTTTTTTGCATTTGAGTTGAAGATTATCTTTTTCCATTTGGGTTGAAGATTATCTTTTTCCATTTGAGTTGAAGATTATCTTTTTCCACCTGAGTTGAAGATTACCATTTTCCATTTGAGTTGAAGATTATCATTTTCCATTTGAGTTGAAGATTATCTTTTTCCATTTGAGTACAAGATTATCTTTTTCCATTTGAGTACAAGATTATTTTTTTCCATTTGGGTTGAAGATTATCTTTTTCCATTTGAGTTGAAGATTATCTTTTTCCACTTGAGTTGAAGATTATCTTTTTCCATTTGAGTACAAGATTATCTTTTTCCATTTGAGTTGAGGATTAATTTTTAGCGCTTGTGTTGAAGATTATCTTTTTCCATTTGAGTTGAATTTTATCTTTTTCCATTTAAGTTGAAAATTTTCTTTTTTCATTCGAGTTGAAGATTATCTTTTTCCATTTGAGTACAAGATTATCTTTTTCCATTTGAGTACAAGATTATCTTTTTCCATTTGAGTTGAAGATTATCTTTTTCCATTTGAGTACAAGATTATCTTTTTCCATTTGAGTACAAGATTATCTTTTTCCATTTGAGTACAAGATTATCTTTTTCCATTTGAGTTGAAGATTATCTTTTTCCATTTGAGTACAAGATTGTCTTTTTCCATTTGAGTACAAGATTATCTATTTCCCATTTGAGTTGAAGATTATTTTTTTCCATTTGAGTTGAAGAATATCTTTTTCCACCTGAGTTGAAGATTATCTTTTTCCATTTGAGTTGAAGATTATCTTTTTCCATTTTAGTTGAAGATTATCTTTTTCCATATGAGTTGAAGATTATCTTTTTTCCATTTGAGTTGAAGATTATCTTTTTCCATTTGAGTTGAAGATTATCTTTTTCCATTTGAGTTGAAGATTGAAGATTACCTTTTTCCATTCAAGTCGAATATGATTTTTTTTTGCATTTGAGTTGAAGATTATCTTTTTCCATTTGAGTTGAAGATTATCTTTTTCCACCTGAGTTGAAGATTATCATTTTTCCATTTGAGTTGAAGATTATCTTTTTCCACTTGAGTTGAAGATTATTTTTTTCCATTTGAGTTGAAGATTATCTTTTTCCACCTGAGTTGAAGATTATCTTTTTCCATTTGAGTTGAAGATTATCTTTTTCCATTTGAGTTGAAGATTATCTTTTTCCACTTGAGTTGAAGATTATTTTTTTCCATTTGAGTTGAAGATTATCTTTTTCCATTTGAGTTGAAGATTATCTTTTTCCACTTGAGTTGAAGATTATCTTTTTCCATTTGAGTTGAAGATTATCATTTTCCATTTGAGTTGAAGATTATCTTTTTCCATTTGAGTTGAAGATTATCTTTTTCCACTTGAGTTGAAGATTATCTTTTTCCACTTGAGTTGAAGATTATCTTTTTCCATTTGAGTTGAAGATTATCTTTTTCCATTTGAGTTGAAGATTATCTTTTTCCATTTGAGTTGAAGATTATCTTTTTCCAAAGCAGTGAATCATGAAGGTGGATAATTACATTTCAAGAAAATTATCTCTCTCTTTCCTCTTCGGATGCTTACAACTTCCTATCCTTTTTCCTTTATTTAATTGCTGATAAAATTTCATCCCTCGGCTATTTACTTTTAACAACATTCATTAACTGATCATTAAAAGTGATTTTAAAAAAACACAGAGCATAATTTCCTTAAGGGATTTGGTTTGATTTTATAATAATATGATTCTAATTTTTCCACTTATAAGACAGGGAATGCATTTGATTATTGCTAATTGATAATAGCTTAAAGATTAGATAGAAAAGGTACAATTTTTATTATTTCTAATTATTCTTACAGTTGATTTTTATGAGGAGTCTAATTGATATTTTTTTATTGTAAAGGTGTCCTGATATCTGTTGTATGAAGAATCGCCTGAAGGATTTCTGGGATGGAACTCAGATTCAATCATGACTGTTTTTATTGATTTATATTTGATAGCAAAATATGATTTAAAAAAAAAATATGTGGAATTTTTAAAGGCCAATATCAATCCTACACAGTAATTGAATTTTTCTAATAAAATCGGATAACTAGATTGAAAAAAGAATAAAGAAATCAACTGAAAATTAATTTAAACACACTCACTAGATTAAAAAAAATGTACAAATCTCTCTCTCTCTCTCTCTCTCTCTCTCTCTCTCTCTCTCTCTCTCTCTCTCTCTCTCTCTTTTCTAATAAAATCAGATAACTAAATTGAGAAAAGAAATAAAATCAACAAAAGCAAATTCAACAAACTTACTAGGAGTTGAAAAAGTGATCTCTCTCTCTCTCTCTCTCTCTCTCTCTCTCTCTCTCTCTCTCTCTCTCTCTCTCTCTCTCTCTCTCTCTCCTCTCTCTCATAAAATCAGATAACTAAATTGAAGAAAATAATTAAAATAAACAAAGTAAAATTAAACAAAGTCACTAAGAGTTAAAAAAAGTACACACGTCTCTCTCTCTCTCTCTCTCCTCTCTCCTCTCTCTCTCTCTCTCTCTCTCTCTCTCTCTCTCTCTCCTTTTTTAATAAAATCAGATAACTAAATTGAAAAAAAATTACTAAAATCAACTGATAATCGAATTAAACAAACTTCCTAAGAGTTGAAAAAGTACACCTCTCCTCTCTCTCTCTCTCTCTCTCTCTCTCTCTCTCTCTCTCTCTCTCTCTCTCTCTCTCTCCTCTCTCTCTCTCTCTCTCTCTCTCTCACCTTGATAGCGTGCTCAAATCGAAGTGATTAATAACATCACAGGTGCAGGATCCATTGTGGTAGGACTCGTAGTCCTGGCAGAAGCAAGAAGGGAACGGCTCGCTTCCTCTCCTCTGTTCAGCTTCCAGCGCCATCATCACTGGCCGGAAATGACTGCAAGCTTGTTGCACTGGTTGGGGGTGAGAGGTATTCGTCAGTTAGGTGTTGCTGGGTATGATGAATGAAGATTTTGAAAGATGAATAAATGAGGTATTTGAAAGATGAATAAATGAGGTATTTGAACGACGTATAAATGTAGAAATTGAAAGGTGAATAAATTAGGTATTTAAAAGATGAATAAATGTAGAATTTGAAAGATGTATAAATGTAGAATTTCAAAGGTGAATAAATTAGGTATTTAAAAGATGAATAAATGTAGAATTTGAAAGGTGAATAAAGGAAGAATTTGAAGGATGGGTGGATAAATGAGGTATTTGAAAGAAAAACAAATGTAGAATTTGAAAGGAAAATAAAGGAGGAATTTGAAAGATGAATAAATGAGGTATTTGAAAGACGAATAAATGAAGAATTTGATAGATGAATAAATGAGGTATTTGAAAGATGAGTAAATGAGGTATTTGAAAGATGAGTAAATGAGGTATTTGAAAACGAATGAATAAAGAATTTGAAAGAACCAATTTTATTTTTCATCAGATAGGTGTTGCTGGGTATAATAAATGAAGATTTGAAAGCTGAATGAAAGAGATATTTGAAAGATGAATAAATGAATAATTAGAAAAATGAATAAATGTAGAATTTGAAAGGTGAATAAAGGAAAAATTTGAAAGATGAATGAATGAAGTATTTGAAAGATGAATAAATGTAGAATTTGAAAGGTGAATAAATTGGGTATTTAAAAGATGAATAAATGTAGAATTTGAAAGGGGAATAAGTTAGGTATTTAAAAGATGAAGAAATGTAGAATTTGAAAGGTGAATAGAGGAAGAATTTGAAACATGAATGAATGAGGTATTTGAAAGATGAATAAATGAGGTATTTGAAAGATGAATGAATGAGGTATATATTTGAAAGATAAATAATAGAAGAATTTGACGGATGAATAAATGAGGTATTTGAAAGATGAATAAATGAGGTATTTGAAAGATGAATGAATAAAGAATTTGAAAGATGAATAAATGTGGTATTTGAAAGATGAATGAATGAGGTATTTGAAAGATGAATAAATGAAGACTTTGAAAGGTGAATAAATTAGGTATTTGAAAGATGAATAAATGTAGTATTTGAAAAATGAATGAATGAAGAATTTGAAAGATGAATAAATGAGGTATTTGAAGAATGAATAAATGTAGAATTTGAAAGATGAATAAATGAAAAATTTGAAATAGGAATAAATGTAGAATTTGAAAGAGAACATTTTATTTCTTATCGAATAGGTGTTGCTGGGTATAATAAATGAAGATTTTGAAAGATGGATGAATGTAGAATTAGAAAGATGAATAAATTAGGCATTTGAAAGATGAAGGAATATAGAATTTGAAAGATGAATAAATGAGTTATTTGAAAGATTAATAAATGTATAATTTGAAAGGTTAATGAATGTAGAATTTGAAAGATGAATAAATAAGGTATTTGAAAGATCAGTAAATGAAGAATTTGAAAGATGAATAAAGGAAGAATTTGAAAGATGAGTAAATGAGGTATTTGAAAGATTAATAAATGGATAATTTGTAAGGTGAATAAATTAAGTATTTGAAAGGTCAGTAAATGAAGAATTTGAAAGATGAATAAATGAAGAATTTGAGGAATGGATGAATGATGAAATTGAAAGATGAATAAATGTAGAATTTGAAAGATGAATAAATTAATTATTTGAAAGGTCGGTAAATGAAGAATTTGAAAGATGAATAAATGAGTAATTTGAGTAATGGATAAATGATGAAATTGCAAGATGAATAAATGTAGAATTTGACAGATGAGTAAAGGAAGAATTTGAAAGATTGGTAAATGAAGAAATTAAGAAAGGGATAAATGAAAAATTTAAGAGATGGATAAATGAAGAATTTGAAAGAACAAGTTTATCAATTTTATGATTATATATTTTGCGAGCATTTTAATTTTTTTTTATCTGCGTTTATGTACCGTTATAGTTTTTATATTAATTGATAAATTTTCAGTTCTGTGAATAATAATTACTTAACGAAAAAAAAAATTATGGCATTTTTTATTAATTGAAAATCGCTTCCAATAAAAAAGAAAAACTCATTGCATTCAAATGTGGAGTCTCCTTATGAAAGCCATATGATTATCTTCAATATTTATACTGGAATATTCGAAATTCCATTCCCTTGAACCCCCGTTAAATTGCATCAGGATTTTCATAGTACCATGGGCTTCCACTGTCTTGGGTTAGAGTTCTCTTGCTTGAGGGTACACTGGGGAACATTATTCTATCTAATCTCTCTTCCTTTTCTTTTGTTATGGGGGTTTATAGTTTATATAGGAAATATTTATTTTAATGTTGTTACTGTTCTTAAAATATTTTATTTTTCCTTGTTTCCTTGCCTCACTGGGCTATTTTCCCTTGTTGGAGCCCTGGGCTTATAGCCTCTTGCTTTTCCAACTAGGTTTGTGGCTTAGCAAGTAGTAGTAATAATAATAATAATAATAATAATAATAATAATAACTACAATATACGGAGTAATGAAACGAGCTTCCAATATACAGCTCCAACTTTTAAAAGTAAATTTTGCAATGCAGATTAAAAAAGCCGTCGTTAGTAAGAAGGCCCCTGTGTCTTCTTCCGCTGTGTTTGAACATCTCAAGCGAACTGCAGTTAATGGCAGTAGGAAAGTGACAGGGAGGGAAAACATTTTTGGAAACCAGTGAGAGAGAGAGAGAGAGAGAGGAGAGAGAGAGAGGAGAGAGAGAGAGAGAGAGAGAGAGAGAGAGAGAGAGAGAGAGAGAGTGCAACCTTTTCAGTAAATAGAAAAAGGTGTAAAAAGACTATTCCTAAGAAATACATTTGTTCCCAAGACTTTGTTTTCTTTATTTCAGGACATAGTTACTATTTAATGATAGGATCTAAAACTTATGATTTTTTTCTCTCAATTATTTGTTACTTTGTAATCTGTAGATTTCCTCACGGTGTGTTTGATCAGATGTACTGCCATCTGTCGTCCATTTGACTGATGAGACCGCTACCAATAACCAAAGACTTGTATTGATTTAAAGGTAAAGCATCAATTAGATAATACAAAGAAAATATTAGTTGAAAAAAGTAGAAAACTGGGTAAAAAACGTTGACATTGTTCATTATATACAGAAATTAGAGCCACCTAAAAGCCAATTGAAAAATGTATTTTTTAACTACCAGTGACTTTGGATTAGATGTGTGTAATTTAGGGCATATTGATGGGGTCTGGAGAGGCTATTCGTTGGAGATCAAACAAAACTAAGAAAGTGTAGCTAATTGTGTGTTTCTTTAGTTTATAATAAATATTTTACTATTGATCATTAAAAACCTAAA
>NC_090737.1:120730381-120732881 GCF_036898095.1 Palaemon carinicauda | reverse complement strand
GATCATAATAATAATGATAATAATAATATAATGATGATAATAATCTCCTTGAAATGAAATAACGATCACATACGTCATCTACTGATTTGCTGCCGCTGATGTCACTTAAATACTCAACCTTCCCGCTGCCATTGATATTACGATTACTATTCGTTCAAAATTTAATATTTTTATTTCTGCTTTTACCAATACTATCGTTACAAATATTACGATTACTGTACTGCCGCTGACTCACTGGAGATTATTATGTAAGACCAGGTTGTCGATGATACCGGAGATAATTCTAGCCACGTAATGGGAGTTAGATCTCATCCAGAAGTATTCCGCTCTGTGAAGGTCCCAATAATCGACGACCATGACGATGTTGTGGCTGTCTTCCCTCGATAAAGTGGCTGTGGGGAGA
Source organism: Palaemon carinicauda (assembly GCF_036898095.1). Taxonomy (NCBI): domain Eukaryota; kingdom Metazoa; phylum Arthropoda; class Malacostraca; order Decapoda; family Palaemonidae; genus Palaemon; species Palaemon carinicauda. Next base: position 120,732,478 of record NC_090737.1, on the reverse strand, counting down.
TACGATAAAAATTTGTATTATTATTATTATTATTATTATTATTATTATTATTATTATTATTATTATTATTATTATTATTATTATTATTATTGTTGTTGTTGTTGTTGTTGTTGTTCTTATTCTTATTCTCATTATTATGATTATTGTTATTATTATTATCATTATCATATTATTGTTATTATTATTATTATTATTATTATAATTATTATTATTATTATTATTATTATTATTATTATCATTATTATTATTATTGTTCTTATTCTTATTATTATGATTATTCTTATTATTATTATCATCATATTATTGTTATTGTTATTATCATTATCATATTATTGTTATTATTATCATTATTATAATTATTGTTGTTATTATTATTATTATTATTATTATTATCATATTATTGTTATTATTATCATTATTATAATTAATAATAATAATAATAATAATAATAATAATAATAATAATAATAATAATAGCCATGCTACAACCTTAGTTGAAAAAACAGGATGATATAACCCCAAGAGTTCCAACAGTTAAAATTGCCCAGTGAGGAAAGGAATAAGGAAATAAATAAACTGCATATTATTATTATTATTATTGTTATTATTATTATTATCAGCAAACTACAACTTTAGTTGTAAAAAACACGATGCTATAAGCCCAAAAGCTCCAACAGGGAAAAATAAGCCCATTGAGGAAAGGAAATAAGGAAATAAATGAACTGCAAGAGATGTAATGAAAAATTAACTTAACATATATTAAGATTGCAGTTTATTATCATATGCTAATATTTTTTAGGACATACGAATATCCTAACGCTAGTTCTTGAAATTTCAGAGAAGAAAAATTCTTTATTTTTCAATGTTAAATTCGAGTGAGCATAAAATTTACTAAGCTTTAGAAATTTAGTATCTTGATTGAGCTTTTATTTTTTTTGTTAGCTTTGGTCGTATTAAAAAAAAATCATTACCATTACCAATATTATTATTATTATTACTTACTGAGTTACAACCCTAGTTGGAAAAGCAGGATGCTATAAGCCCAGGGGCTCCAACAGGGAAAATAGCCCAGTGAAGAAAGGAAACAAGGACAAAAAAATATTTTAAGGAGAGTAACAACACTAAAATAAATATATCCTATATAAATATAACAAAATAAGAGGAAGAGAAATAATAGTGTGCCCGAATGTACCCTCAGGCATTAGTAACTTCCCAAACCTTTCATAAATACTAAGGATTTATTAATCATAACTCGCTGAAGTTTCAGTAATGCAATGCATTTAACTCCGCTCATGCTGAAATTAGTGGACTAAAATTATTTGGGAATAGGGTTATTCATAACAGATATCTATAGTCCATTTCTTTTAGCGATGCATATCTGCACCGACTCGCAGCGGTGCCCTTTTAGCTCGGAAAAGTTTCTGGATCGCTGATAGGTTGGACAAGATAATGCTAACCAATCAGCGATCAGGAAACTTTTCCGAGCTAAAAGGGCACCGCCGCGAGTCGGTGCAAATATGCATCGTTAAAAGAAATGGACTATAGTAATATTACCTGTCTGTCGCTAAATTGCAAACAATTGCTTGAGCTACAAGCACGCTTTGCTGGGGATATATTAAAAACAGATTTAAAGTTTTTAAAGGCCGCTCATGAATGGCAGTGTCAAGGGACAATGCTCTGGAGACTGAACGTATATACATATCAGCACCCAAGCCCGTCTCCACCCTAGCTAGGACTAGGGAGGGCCAGGCAATGGCTACTGATGACTCGAAAAGCAGACCTATAGGCTCCCCTAAAACCCCCATCTTTAGCTCACAAGGATGGTGAGGTTGCAGACACTACATGAAACTATCGAGCTTGAGCGGGACTCGAACCCCAGTCTGGATATCACCAAGCAAGGAAGTTTCTAATAGGCCACCACAACCCCAAAATGATTTGACATTTTGTAACACCATAGATTCATTATTTAACCCGTTATCATGTGTAATTATTATTATTATTATTATTATCATTATTATTATTATTTTGTTGTTGTTGTTGTTGTTGTTGTTAATATTATCATTATTATTATTATTATTATTATTATTAGTATTATTAT
>NC_090737.1:120720381-120727881 GCF_036898095.1 Palaemon carinicauda | reverse complement strand
CATATGAACTACCAATTAATTAAGTAAATCAACTGTTCCTATTCTCTTACCGTCTGCATCAACATACATAAATTTTTCTTCATAACTTTACTGATGCCGAAGTTTCTGAAGTTTAATTTTGATCATCTTATAGTGCAAACACTCATGAAATTTTCCCTTCACTCAGGCACACTATGCTATATGTTTCCTTATTTCCTTTCTTCATTGGTATATTTTCCATATTGGAGTCTTTGGGCTTGTAGCATCCTGCTTTTCAAAGTATGGATGTAGAATAGCTAATAATAATAATAATAATAATAATAACAATAATAATAATAATAATAATAATAAACTATTTCTCAGGAATAGTCATCTTCCTTTCTGTTTATTGTAAAGGTTGCACATTCTCTCTCTCTCTCTCTCTCTCTCTCTCTCTCTCTCTCTCTCTCTCTCTCTCTCTCTCTCTCTCTCTCTCTCTCGTAACTATTTTTTCTGAAACAACGGAAATAAACTATCGCAGAAATAGTTATATTCCTTCTTTCTGTTTATTATAATGGTTGCACACACACACACACACACACACTCTCTCTCTCTCTCTCTCTCTCTCTCTCTCTCTCTCTCTCTCTCTCTCTCTCTCTCTCTCTCTCTCTAAACTAAACCAAACCAACCTTGTGCCAGCCTATGAATCCATGGTCTGTGTGATGACTCGCTGAATCCATGGACGATGAAGGTGAGCCTCGTCTCTGACGTCAGTGGGATGTTGGAGAGGTCTTCGATAGATGGCGTGAATTCATTCCAGTCTAGGGTTGTTCTGTCGCGATATTTTAATCTTAGATGTAAGGATATGCTTTTTAAATATTCAGATGGAAAATATAGTTTTTTTTTATGATTCTTGGAATTATACTTATTAAATATCCACAGATGAAAAATTCTTAGATATCTACAGATGAAAAATGCTTATTAGATATCCATAGATGAAAAATGTTCATTGAATAACCACAGAGAAAAATTATTTTATTAAATATCCACAGATGAAAAAGGTTTAGATATCTACAGATGAAATTTTTTTATTAGATACCCTCAGATGAAAAATGTTCATTGAATAACAACAGATAAAAATTATTTTATTAAATATCCACAGATGAAAAAGGTTTAGATATCCACAGATGAAAATTTTTTATTAGATATCCATAGATGAAAAATGTTGATTGAATAACCAAAGATAATGATTCTTTTATTAAATATCCACAGATGAAAATTTTTTATTAGATATCCACAGATGAAAAATGTTTATTAGATATCCACAGATGAAAAATGTTGATGAGATATCCACCGATGAAAAAATGTTGATTAGATATCCACAGATGAAAAAATGTTGATTAGATATCCACAGATGAAAAATGTTGATTAGATATCCACAGATGAAAAATGTTGATTAGATATTCACAGATGAAAAAATGTTGATTAGATATCCACAGATGAAAAATGTTGATTAGATATCCACATGAAAAATTGTTTATTAGATATCCACAGATGAAAAATGTTTATTAGATATCCACAGATGAAAAAATTTTAATTAGATATCCACAGATGAAAAATGTAAATGTTGATTAGATATCCACCGATGAAAAAATGTTGATGAGATATCCACAGATGAAAAATGTAAATGTTGATTAGATATCCACCGATGAAAAAATGTTGATTAGATATCCACAGATGAAAAATGTAAATGTTGATTAGACATCCACAGATGAAAAAATGTTGATTAGATATCCGCAGATGAAAAAATGTTGATTAGATATCCACAGAGGAAAAATGTTGATTAGATATCCACAGATGAAAAATGCTGATTAGATATCCACAGACGAAAAATGTTGATTAGGTATCCACAGATGAAAAAATGTTGATTAGATATCCACAGATGAAAAATGTAAATGTTGATTAGATATCCACAGATGAAAAAATGTTGATTAGATATCCACAGATGAAAAATGTAAATGTTGATTAGACATCCACAGATGAAAAAATGTTGATTAGATATCCACAGATGAAAAAATGTTGATTAGATATCCACAGATGAAAAATGTAAATGTTGATTAGATATCCACAGATGAAAAATGTTGATTAGATATCCATAGATGAAAAAATGTTTATTAGATATCCACAGATGAAAAATATTTATTAGATATCCACAGATGAAAAATGCTGATTAGATATCCACAGATGAAAAAATGTTGATTTGATATCCACAGATGAAAAAATGTTGATTAGATATCCACAGATGAAAAAATGTTGATTAGATATCCACAGATGAAAAATGTAAATGTTGATTAGATATCCACCGATGAAAAAATGTTGATTAGATATCCACAGATGAAAAATGTAAATGTTGGAAAAAATGTTGATTAGATATCCACAGATGAAAAATGTAAATGTTGATTAGATATCCACAGATGAAAATTTTTTTATTAGATAGCCACAGAGGAAAAATGTAAATGTTGATTAGATATCCACCGATGAAAAAATGTTGATTAGATATCCACAGATGAAAAATGTAAATGTTGGAAAAAATGTTGATTAGATATCCACAGATGAAAAATGTAAATGTTGATTAGATATCCACAGATGAAAAAATGTTTATTAGATATCCACAGATGAAAAATGTAAATGTTGATTAGATATCCACCGATGAAAAAATGTTGATTAGATATCCACAGATGAAAAATGTAAATGTTGGAAAAAATGTTGATTAGATATCCTCAGATGAAAAATGTAAATGTTGATTAGATATCCACAGATGAAAAATGTTGATTAGATATCCACAGATGAAAAAATGTTGATTAGATATCCACAGATGAAAAATGTAAATGTTGATTAGATATCCACAGATGAAAAATGTAAATGTTTATTAGATATCCACAGATGAAAAAATTTTGATTAGATATCCACAGATGAAAAAATGTTGATTAGATATCCACAGATGAAAAGTCGATTAGATATCCACAGATGAAAAATGTCGATTAGATATCCACAGATGAAAAAATGTTGATGAGATATCCACAGAGGAAAAATGTAAATGTTGATTAGATATCCACAGATGAAAAAATGTTGATTAGATATCCACAGATGAAAAAATGTTGATTAGATACCCACAGATGAAAAATGTTGATTAGATATCCACCGATGAAAAAATGTTGATGAGATATCCACAGATGAAAAATGTAAATGTTGATTAGATATCCACAGATGAAAAAATGTTGATGAGATATGCACTGATGAAAAAATGTTGATGAGATGTCCACCGATGAAAAAAATGTTGATGAGATGTCCACCAATGAAAAAATGTTGATGAGATGTCCACCGATGAATAAAAAGGTTGATGAGATGTCCAACGATGAAAAAAAAATGTTGATGAGATGTCCACCGATGAAAAAAATGTTGATGAGATGTCCACCAATGAAAAAAAAATGTTGATGAGATGTCCACTGATGAAAAAATATTGATGAGATGTCCACCGATGAAAAAAAAATGTTGATGAGATGTCCACCGATGAAAAAAAAATGTTGATGAGATGTCCACAGATGAAAAAAAAGTTGATGAGATGTCCACCGATGAAAAAATGTTGATGAGATGTCCACCGATGAAAAAATGTTGATGAGATGTCCACCGATGAAAAAATGTTGATGAGATGTCCACCGATGAAAAAATGTTGATGAGATGTCCACCGATGAAAAAAATGTTGATGAGATGTCCACCGATGGAAAAAAATGTTGATGAAATGTCCACCGATGAAAAAAATGTTGATGAGATGTCCACCGATGGAAAAAAATGTTGATGAAATGTCCACCGATGAAAAAAATGTTGATGAGATGTCCACCGATGAAAAAAATGTTGATGAGATGTCCACCGATGAAAAAATGTTGATGAGATGTCCATCGATGAAAAAAATGTTGATGAGATGTCCACCGATGAAAAAAATGTTGATGAGATGTCCACCGATGGAAAAAAATGTTGATGAAATGTCCACCGATGAAAAAAATGTTGATGAGATGTCCACCGATGGAAAAAAATGTTGATGAGATGTCCACCGATGAAAAAAATGTTGATGAGATGTCCACCGATGAAAAAAATGTTGATGAGATGTCCACCGATGAAAAAATGTTGATGAGATGTCCACCGATGAAAAAAATGTTGATGAGATGTCCACCGATGAAAAAAATGTTGATGAGATGTCCACCGATGGAAAAAAATGTTGATGAGATGTCCACCGATGAAAAAAATGTTGATGAGATGTCCACCGATGGAAAAAAATGTTGATGAAATGTCCACCGATGAAAAAAATGTTGATGAGATGTCCACCGATGGAAAAAAATGTTGATGAAATGTCCACCGATGAAAAAAATGTTGATGAGATGTCCACCGATGAAAAAAATGTTGATGAGATGTCCACCGATGAAAAAATGTTGATGAGATGTCCATCGATGAAAAAAATGTTGATGAGATATCCACCGATGAAAAAATAGGTAATATAATTCTTTGAATGCTGGCTATGTAATATTCACAGATGAAAACTCTAGTTATATAATTCTGTGAATTATAAAATATAGACAGATAATTTTTTTTTATAGTTCTGTGAAATGAAATAGGAAATCTGATTAGCTAATTCCCAGACTGTAAGAACTAGAATTTTCTACTCGTATAAAATCAGTAGTTTGAAAGAAATAAAGAAATTTTTTACAGAATTTTTAAAATTAATAGTGAAATTTACAATCGGAAAATGGAATAGAACGTAGGATATGTTAAAATCTAAATATCTCAATGCTTTTAATTTAGCAAATGATTGCGAACATAACTAGATCTCTTAGAAGATTTGTTTATTAAATTTTTCCATTAACAAATATCTTCTAGATAAAACTGTTTAAGGATGAACAAGGATGCTAACACGCCAACGAAAATCACAAATAAACTCACACAAACAAAACACGCACATACACACAAACACACGCAGTACTAAGGAAAGACCTTTTTGCCAATTGAAAAGATGAGGAGACTAATACTTCAGGAGGCTCCTCAGACCAAGTTTTAATGAGCCCACGAAGAGACAATCAAGATTTCTAGATTACTTTTCAAAACTTCAAATTATGCTCTTTGCGCCACTTATTGACTGAGGAGGAAAGTAGACAAAAAAGCTACACTGTTAAAAATTTGTATTAAAAAAACGGTAAAAGTCTGGCAACATTTATTCCAGGATTTTTACGGTTTTAATAACGGTTATGTTGATGTAAAGGAGTGATATTACGGTAACCAAATCGTAAATGATAATAACAAAGTAAGGTAGAATTACGGTCGTCTGTATTTTACTGAATTGTAGTTTAGAACAGTATATTTTTAGGAAATATTTACGATAAAAATTACTGTTTTTCTAACAGCGTAGCATTAGGAGGGGGAGAGAGAGAGAGAGAGAGAGAGAGAGAGAGAGAGAGAGAGAGAGAGAGAGAGAGAGAGAGAGAGAGAGAGAGAGAGAGAGAGAGAATATTAAATACGAATTACAACGAGACTTTCAAGTATTACGAGATGATAACTGTGATATCTCTATGAATCGTCAGTTATTTAAATTGTTCAGAGGTAATAGTGGGTTAATTTGGTAGGAATTTTAAAGTGATGATGTCTTATTATGTAACTTTACCTAATTATATATATATATATATATATATATATATATATATATATATATATATATATATATATATATATATATATATATGTATGTATATATATATATGTGTGTGGGTGTGTGTGTGTGTGTGAATCGAAGTAGCTATTAATAGGAATCGTTGCAATAGTCTGTATTACCTTCACATAATCATAGTAATAAAAAATAAATATTTTATCTCAAAGGAATGTTTGAGTAGGTCATGCTTGCGCAACAGTAATATTTGTTTCGTATCTTTTCCAGAAAAGAAACCGACGTGTGTCTTTTAGCAACACTTTTTATATATATGGCGATAAGAAGGAATTTAACCTGTGCAATATTAAGGCGGAGCGAGGGTTGTTTCCTTTCGTGATTTCCAAGGTAAGGTTGGAAGGAATTTATCTGATTTTCTATTATTTATGATGTTTTAGGTCAGGTTATGTGGGTGGGGGGGGGGGGAAGGAGTGTGTACTACACGTTTCATACAAGCTCATATGCCTACACTGTAACGGTTTTGATTTTTCATCTCATCAGTCGCTCTTCCCTGCACTGTTAATAGACCAACCTGTGTTATCATGCTAGCTCATGTTTTGTTATGATTAAGTTTTTTGTGACGTTCTTGCTCGCAAGTCGCTGTATATAAACCCAATGATTGTTTTATTAAGAAAAATTGCTTATTATGCTTAAACCACATCCTATCTCAAACCACCTACAAATAAAAGCTGCAGATCATCCCACAACGTAAATCACCTACTACCTATTTAACCCAACCAAACACCTACAAGCTGCAAGTGTGCAAGTGCTCGTGCCTGGCCGTAAGGGCCATGCAATCTAAAAAAAATGAATTAAAAGAAATTGAATAAAGTTTAATTGCATTCAACTCGCCTCTCCGTTATTACTTAACGGCTCGCTCTCACAAGTGTCTGTCCCGCTGCTGGGTAAGAACCCAGTCAGCTAGGTTAAGTTGGGTAAGGTTAGAACCCAACACAGTAATTGTCCTTACTATTATTATTATTTTTGTTTTGGTTTGCGTATTTGCAGAGTTGTTACAAATGGTTCACTTGAAGTATGTAGTTAAAGCAGTGATGAATGTTATATAATCCGGAATATTGTAATGGAATAATAAAATCCACTCTGTTGATACCAATATAAAAAAGGCCGCCTGCTTAAAGATTCCAAATCTATAATACTTTTATTGCCAAATGTCTCCGTGATTAATGATTCCAAAGCTATAACACTTTTATTACTGCTACAAAAGCCATTCACAGCAATAGTATTCTTATTACTATTACATAAGAATCATTACTAGTAGAAGCCATTAATATATCTCTCTGGTTTTGTAGCTTTGCATGTACATTATATATATATATATATATATATATATATATATATATATATATATATATATATATATATATATATATATATATATATTTATACATATATATACATTGTATATCTGTGTATATATGTATATATTATATATATATATATATATATATATATATATATATATATATATATATATATATATGTATATTCTTACGAAGCTGGTGTAGTTTAAGTACACATTTATTCATAATTTATTTATATATTTCATTTGTGCCTTGAAAAAATGAATAGCCAGCCCGTAAGATGAGTTCCTCTCTTGTAGATTTAAGTTTATTATGTAAAGACTTTCGTCGTTAATTCCGTTGTATTCTTCATTCAAGTCCATATATGTATATTTACGTTATTTTTAAGAATTAACTTTTTATTTCACTTATTTTTGTTACGAAGAGTTACATATTTTGTTTGAGTGTGTTATGTAACCTATAAACCAATACGAG
>NC_090737.1:120695381-120707881 GCF_036898095.1 Palaemon carinicauda | reverse complement strand
CGATATATTAGATCCCAAGCAGACTGGAATTGAATTTTAATTAGTATTTTGCATATAAATTGCTCACAGTTGTATTCAGAGGACGAACGTGATAAACTTTAAAAGGATTTTTTTAAACAATCGATAGGCGTATTTCATCTAAGATGTTGAACTACCGTGTCAAAAGCTAAGCTACGCAGGTAGCTAATTATAACAGTTTTGCCTTTTTTTTTTCTAATATGACTCATCACTACACAATATAGTAAAAGTTCTATTCCAGCTGTTACCAAATTGTGGAATGATATTCTGAAGCAAAATTATTGAATCGGTGGAATTTCAGAATTTTAATTTTGGTGCAAATGCATATCTGTTGAGCCGGTTGTCAGAAGACTCGCTTTACAGTATTATAAGTTACTCATCTTTTTAAGATTATTTATTTTAATAAAGACGTATATTTTTCATGTATTGTTTTACAGTTTATTCTTTATTTTTATGTTGTTTTTCTTCTTTTTTTTTTAGGGGGCGGGCCTATTTTTCCTATTGGAATTATTTAACTTGTAATATTTTTGTAGGGTTGCAGTTTGGTTGGTAATAATTATGATGATAATAAGATGGTATATATGGAAGATATAACTCTGTTATGTAACTGAAATCATGTGAAATAATCCTTGGCTAAAAACTTTCATAGTTATAATCACTTCCCAAACTTCAAAATGATCCAACATTTTTCTTCATCAATCCAAAATTTACCATTCTTACCACTTGTCCTTACCACATTACAGTATTAATGTCTTTGCAAGATTATTTTTCCGATTTGTACATCTCCTTGGTTTTACAATAGGTGTTCTTTTTTATACTAATTAATACTTCATTTTGTCGTTTGGTACCCTTTGTATTTTATATCCGCAGCTATTTATTTTTCCTTGTTTCTTTTCCTCACTGGGCTGTTTTCCCTGTTGGAGCCCCTGGGCTTTTCCAGCTAGCGTTGTAGCTTAACAATTGATAATAATATAATAATAATAATAATAATAATAATAATAATAATAATAATAATAATAATAATAATGATAATAGTAATAATAACGAAAATTACATTTATACTCATGAAAAAAATATCTTCAAACTTGTGACCAAAAAAGTTTTTTTTTTTCTAATATTTTAACGTATTTTTCACTTATTGTTAGAACAGTTGGACACAAGAATTCTTGGCACACCCTTACTGCACTGCCAGTAACTAAACAGATAAATGTAGGGAGAGATGACATTAGTGGCCGGCAGGGTTACACAAAAGAACACTCCGCACAGTAATAGTGTGAAAGGGTGCCCTTCCTCAGAGTGAGGCCAGCAACGCTTGTGTCTAACTGTACATACTTATGCTTTTATTTCATTTTGATTCGATGATAGAAATTTGATTCCAGTTGTGACCAAGCTGTGGAATGATCTTCCTAATCGGGTAGTTGAATCGGCAGAGCTTCAAAAGTTCAAACTTACAACAATTGTTTTTATGTTGAACAAGCTGACATAAGTCTCTCTTCATAGCTTATATATGAAGGATCTGTCTTAATGTTGTTATTGCTCTTAAAATATTTATTTGAATTGTCCATTATTTCTCATATAGTTTATATCTTTATTTCCTCTCCTCATTGGACTATTTTTTCCTATTGGAGTCCAAGGGCTTATAGCATCCTGCTTATGCAACGAGGGCTGTATCTTAGCAAGTGATAATAATAATAGTAATAATAATAATAATAATAATAATAATTTCCTGTTGGAGCCCTTGGACTTAGCATCCTGCTTTTCAAACTAGGCCTATAGCTTAGCTAATAATAATAATAATAATAATAATAATAATAATAATAATAATAATAATAATAATAATAATAACAAAAGTTAGTTTATTTCTTTTTCTGTTTCTAATAATTTAACCGAATAACTTGACCAGCCAGTAATCATGTTTCTAATTCTGTTTTGCTTTAAAGCAATTATAATTCTGAATTCGGTAATAATGACCTAAAACATTTATTTCGTATTGGTTGTTGTTGTGCCGTAATTCATTTGTCATCTGTGTTGTTGATGAAGTACGCCATGTCTGTCTTTGTCCAGTCTTGTCCTAATGATGAGGGATGCTGACGATTAGTGGAAAATGTCCTATTTTAGACGTTATGGAAATGTGCTAGAGAAGGAATATATATATATATATATATATATATATATATATATATATATATATATATATATATATATATGTATATATATATATATATATATATATATATATATACAGTATATATATACTGTATATATATATATATATATATATATATATATATATATATATATATATATATATATATATATATATATATATATATATATAAGTATCAGTCACGCTTGGCTCTCCCCGTTCCTTGGGTCCGGGGGGGAGGTAGTCATAACATAGTGAAAGGGGGTTCCTTGTGTGTGCATATCTATCTATATATTTATGCGTCACTTTTGACGGGTTGCGTACACTAGTATATATATATATATATATATATATATATATATATATATATATATATATATATATATATATATATATATATATATATATATATTTATGTACACAGTATATGTGTACATGGATATTTGATAAAGTATTACATACATAAGTATATACACACACACACACACACACACACACACACACATATATATATATATATATATATATATATATATATATATATATATATATATATATATATATATTACGAAGACTTCTTATTACAACATTACTCTTCTATTTTCCTATTAGTCAGTAATACTCCTTTAACAATTTTATCGACAAAAGCCAAACCTCCTAAGATGTTTTCTTAACAAATATAGTTTTTTTTTTTTTTTTTTTTTTGTTTAATCATTAACATCAAGAGTATATCCACACTAGACCTATTAGTTGTTCTGTTTGTCAGTGAATGTCTCTCACCCAATAGTCACGATCGCTTAAGTTATTTCAAGTCAGTTTGACCTTGACCTTGACCTTACTGTCTGTTTGTCAGTCATTGCCTCTTTTTCTCTGATTGATCAAGATAGCTACGGGTGTCATTTATGACAGGTTGCGAATGTTCTGTCTCTGACTGTCTGTTGGTTTTAGTCAACGTCTCCTCTCTCTCTCTCTCTCTCTCTCTCTCTCTCTCTCTCTCTCTCTCTCTCTCTCTCTCTCTCTCTCTCTCTCTCTCTCTCTCTCTCAATAGCAACGGTATGTATGGCTCTTATTACTCTGTGTCTGCTTGTCAGTTCATGTTATTCATTAACCACGTCAGCTAATACTCTTAATTACACGAAGTCGAAAACTGTCTCTCATTTTGTTTTGTCTGTCAATATCTCTCTCATTGCCCTTGCGAAGTTTCATGACTTCCAAATATTCTGTCTCTCTGTTTGTCAGTCAATGTCTCTCTCATTAGCCTTGCGATGCCAGATAACTACCGAATATTCTGTATCTCATTTTGTTTTGTCTGTCAATATCTCTCTCATTGGCCTTTCGATGCCTGGTAACTACCGAATATCCTGTCTCTCTGTTTATTTGTCAGTCAATGTCTCTCTCTCATAACTATCAGTATACATTATTCAACGATGTCATGTCAAATGGTCTTTTTGATATAAGGTATATATCAATAAAGAAATGAAACCAAGTCCTTTAAAGTAATGATTGTGGAAAATAGCTAGGAAAGGATGTACTCAAAGGTGTCTTGTTACCCAGTCTTTGAAGGGTTTAAAGGCCTCTCATGAATGGCAGAGGCAAGGGACAGTGACATTGCCCTATCAAGCAGGACAATGGACTAGAGACTGACCGTATATACATATGATCAGCGTCCATGCCCCCTCTCTACCCAAGCTAGGAACAAGGAGGGCCAGACAATGGCTGCTAATGACTCAGCAGATAGACCTATAGGCTCCCTCAACCCCCCCCCCCCTCCATCCTTCGCTCACAAGGATGGTGAGATTGCAGCGATCAAAGAAACTAACGAGTTTGAGCGGGACTCGAACCCCTGTCTGGCGTTCACCAGTCAGCGACGGTACCACATTGGCCACCACAACCCAGGATATTAATGCCAATATACAGCTTATGAAATTACATGTTCAGAAATGGTAGAATCAAAGAATTTCCCATTACCTTCTAAGGGTCTTTTGCTTCAAAACCCTCAAGAAAGTGCTGCAGATCTTCAAAGAATAGAAAAATGTATTTCAAAGAATAGGTTAATGTTTGGTAGCCATGTCAAATTTCGTCTGTTATCCATAGTACCATTTCCTTTCGTTATTCTTAAGGTCTTTTCATAAATTGCACTTTTGTAAATATTCATATGATTATGATGATTTCTTCTTGTGCATAACAGGTGATATTAAAAACCTCTCATATATAGAAAATGACAAGTGTCTGTGTGTGTGTATATATATATATATATATATATATATATATATATATATATATATATATATATATATATATATATATATATATACAGTATATATATATATATATATATATATATATATATGTATATATATATATATACGTATATACGTATATAAATATAATATATATATAGATATACAGACATACATACATACATACATACATATATATATATATATATATATATATATATATATATATATATATATATATATATATATACATTATATATCTGGTCACGCTCAGGGGCATTACCAGACGTAAAACTATTCATCTCTCCCCGTCCCTTGGGTAGCAGGGAGGGGGAGTATTCATACCCTGGTAAGAGGGGTACCCTGGGAGGGGATGGAAAGGGTTTACTCTTGTGTTCTATTTAGCTGCCATTTTTGACGGGTCGCTTACAATAATATATTATATTTCCGTAAAAATAATTGGTAATTTTTACGTGTTCAATTTATAAAGTAATTTTCCGATTACTTTTCCGCAAAGTAATACTGAAGAAAAAAAAATGGCTTTCCCTTAAGTAGAATGATATGACCACATTTTATCGGTACACATTTAATTAAAAAATGCTATTTACACAATAAACAGTACAAAGTCTACAAATGACTCCATAGAATAATTTAGAGGATTTTGAGGAATCTCACTCATTCACACTCAACAGTAACCTTGTAATAAAAAAATTCTCATAAATCAAGAGATATATCATACACACAACAACGTAGTAAACAAAGGTGTATTTGCGATTCCTCTGCGAAATACAGTTAAAGAGAGAGGGAAAGAGAGAGAGACATAAACAGAAACAGTCAAAGATTTGGCATGGAATCCTTAACGATGAGCAATATCATATTAATCCTTAAGTGTTATTGAATATATGTGCATTTATCTTTACATGTTTGAACGTCAGAATTTTGTCTAACTCCGCCTTTCCTTTGGAAAGCAAAAATATCAAAACTTTTATTTACGAGGCCTCAATCATTTCATGAATAATTATTTTTCCTTCTCTCCAGACTACTGGATTTAATATCAAAACTTATTTACTAGGCCTCAATCATTTCATGAATAATTATTTTTCCTTCTCTCCAGACTACTTGATTTAATTTTCACAGAGCAGATTAACGCAACTAGCGTTGAACAGAATAAAGAATTTTTGCTCAGGGCTAAATCCTTGTTTTGTTGATCTTGGTTTCTTCGATCGTGACACGACAACTTTGTAACACAGCAACTTCAGCTTATGTCCTACGTAAACAACATATAGTATTACTCTATTCAGTTCCCCTATTCGGTTCCCCCGGCGCAATCGACGGCTTCGGCCCAGTTACACATGCCCCCTACTGGATCAAAGACCAACTGTTCAGGGCATGTGTAAACCCATCCACGCACTAGACCCCTAACTGTCTTGGAGCAGGAAATGAATTTCTTGCATGAATCGGGATGAGCGAAATACCCAGTGTCATAGCACGTGACTGAACCGTCAGCCATCAGGACAGCCTTGTCGCTCAGAGTTGCTAGCTGGCCAAGTGTCCCCGTGAGGGCACCATCCAAATCCTCATAATAATAATCATAGTAATCATTGCCGAGGATTGAGGAAGCCACAGGGCTTTGAGAATGTTGAATTAGGGGGGCTCTTGTGACAGGAGGTCGGTTTGGACGGGGACTTCTTGCGGGTGGGCGAGTTGTAGTAGGTCGAGGAGTAGTGGTGAAGGAGGTTGGGCGGGGACGAGGGGAAGGACGTGGTCTTGGTGTGCGTTCCTCCGTAGTGGGCCTAGGTTCAGGAGTGGTTGGACGGGGTCTTGGGGTGGTTGCTATAGGGTCAGGCCTAGGTTCAGGAGTGGTTGGACGGGGTCTTGGGGTGGTTGCTATAGGGTCAGGCCGAGGTGGAGTGGTAGGACGAGGTCTTGGAGTAATTGATAGAATACTAACTTTCTCGGTAGTTTCAGGTACGATAGTAGTGTCAATAAAAAGTTCATCCTCTGTTGGGAAAACAGTTTCTTCTTCAAAATCTACAGGAGGCTGAATTGTAGTAGGTCTAGGACGGGGTACTAGAAGCGGCCTAGAAGTACGTGTTTCAGGTTCTGTGCTGGGCTGTTCTACGTCTGGCACTTCAGTTGTCTTAGGTTGAAGCCGGAGACGGGATTCAAGCTGAGGACGAGGACGGCGATCTTCTGACTGAAGACGAACAGGACGAACATCTGATCCAGGCTGTGCAGTAGCATCATCACTAACAGGGCGGGTAGGGCGAGGACGTCTAAAAGCTGAAGGAACTGTAGGTCTTGGCGAAGTTGGTGGACGTGTTCTTATTCTCACAAGTCCAGTAGTGGTCTGTTCATCAATCTAATAAAATTCAGTTCAGAATGTTAAAGAAAGAAAAACAAGTTTTTTTCTTTTATACCCAAGATCAAATATATCCAATTGTTTAAAGCATTTTATAATAATTCATTAAGTGGTTGAATATGCAAATTATGTTTTATATCAGCATAAGATATTATATGAACAAAAAGAAAATAGTGTGCACTAGAAGAAATTATGAGCATATATAAAACACTCAATCCCAAAAGTCAGGTCACGACCAAATCACTGCAAATAAAAGTCTTTTAAACTTGGAGTCTAGAAGTCAGAACGTAGTGCACCATCAGCCACTGGAGAAAAATAATCTTGAAGAATAAAGTGTTGAAGTCACCTTCAGTTCCAAGCATACACTAGTAGTATAGATCAAAGGTCCAATGAAAATATGGTGATGGTAGTGGTTGAACTGTGGGTTGAAAAAACAAGTTTTTCTAATGCTGAAAAATATGGAATATTCTCTTACCCACAAAAAATTTGAATCTGGAAGAGATTGTCATTTATACCAGCACAAGCTGGAGAACGATCAGTGAACTCAGGTAGAGCATACTTGAGGTAACAGTCTGTACTGATGACTTGAAATTGTTTCCCATACACGTCACTCCCTGAAATAAAGATGAAGTGCGTCGAAGTCGAGAAGTCTAGGTCATAACTAAGTCAACTTCAAGTCTATTGAAGGTTCGTCTGCTTGGCGTCATTGTCATGTTAAATGAGTTTAGTTAATCATGCCAGTGGATCAGGACATATCAGTGGCAAGGGGTCAGTCTAAATTCTCTAGTGATGCACTTAGGTTATTGGAATCAGTGAAGTGATGCTTCATTATATTAAAAATGTCAAAAGTGAATCTGAATTAATGAGATCAGATTCATTTTTGGTCTATTTTTCTGATATCGGGATGCATAGCAAATGCAACTTAATATACACAATCTAGTAACCTTAAGATATTTACATAGAAAACTGCTAAATGGTTTTATATACAGTCTCGGTCTACACTAAGTAATGTACACATTCATACTACAACCATCACCAAACGGGAAAATGAATAAAGGTAATAATTACTTGTTCTGACTTCTCCTTGCGTCCACCCCTCTTCCTTACCACTACTCTTCTTCTAGGGGTTATGTTATGTGTGGAGGAACTGCTTAAATCTCTCGAATCATTAGAAATTTGTTGATGATCCCTTTCATTCGCATCACTCAAAATCTCTTTATCTTCAGCTTTTAAGAACTGATCTGATAAAGAGTGATTTAGATGTTTTGAAAGAAGATCACCGGGATTCTCAGTATTCTCAGATGATTTTGTAACAGTTCCTCTGAAGGAAGTGATTGGCTTGCCCCTGGTACGAGTATGAGTCCTCTGGGGTCTGGATGTAATGGTAATGGATTCCTGTGTAGTAGGTTTTGGAACAGGTGTTGTAGTAGATTCAGGAGTTGGTGTTATAGTTATAGGTGTAGTAGTGGTAGTGGCTATACTTTGTTTGGATGGTTGAGGAGAGGTAAGGGAACCAGAGAGGGTAGAATCTGCATCCCCATGAGTACCAAGGTGATAATCCTCATTGTTCAAGGGGTCACCATTTACGCCTGCATCTGCAGCAGCCTGGGAAGAAAGAGGCACATGCGGGCTGGATCCAGGGCTGCTCTTATGCACAACAGGAGACTCATCATGCACCAAAACCATCGATGCTCCAATTTCTCCAGGCGTGCTGGATGTTCCATATTGTCCTTCACCATGCACTCTAGGAATATCACTTTCTAATAAGTCAGATGCTTCATCATGCAATACACCTAGTTTAGAATCAAGATTTCCTTCAGAACCAAACACCATTGAATGAAGAGAAGTACCAGGCAAATCATCATTTGAAGAGGGAAGGTCAATGCTTTGCTGAGAATGAATTGCAAATGTTGAATCCTCATGTCCTAACTTATTTGCCCCAGATGATGCTGAAGGTGAATCTAGTGGAATTAGAATATGTGCCGAAGTTCCAAGTGTCAATTCAGTACCATGCATAAAGTCTGTCTTTAAAGGGTCATCATTAGAATTAACGTCTATTTTGGTTACTGGTTTAATTTTGTTTATTGACAAAGAATTTTCAGTAACATTTCTTTGCTTGGCAGGTGGCATTTGTTCTCCATGGAATTCTTGCAAAGAATGCTGATTTAGTAAAGGAACAACTTCACCCGTTTCTAATGTCGAGGAAGTTTCAGGCTGTAGTTCTTCGAATGGTAAGATAACAATTTTTTTTACTTTCTTGTCACTTTGTGTTAAAGAATTCTGTGTTACTAAGATGTCTTCACCAGTTACTTGATATGTTGTCTCATTGTGATGTGATGTTGTTTTGATCATAGGGTCAGGGATAGCATCGATATCCAAAACTGTCCCAGTTGTAATGTCAGTGTGGGGGTAGAGTTTTTCTGTTGTGGGAAGTTCGTCATTTAAAATGACCAGTTCTTCATTAGGGCGAGTTATCTGTGACTGAAGATCACTGATTGAAATTGCACTAGAGTGAGTTGTATTTTCATCAAGGGACAGCTGTGTTGTGGTCGTCTTGTGATGTGGTGTATTTTGAACAGTTGATATTGGTAATGATGTTTGAACTTTAGGACTAGCGTGAATTTTTAATCTTGTTCTGCGCCGTCCTGTAGTGGCAGGTTGCGATTTAACGTCATGTGAAGCGCCAGTTTTTTCTAAGACTTGATCTGGCTTAGAATAATCATGTTGCAAAGAAAGTCTCTCTCCGGTTAAATGAATTGCTGGTGACTGAGTAATGCCTATAGTGGGAGCTTGAGTTGTGCTCTCATCAATTGAGGATTGTAATCTGGTCTTACTACGTGATGCAATATTAGATCTTGTGTTGGGTCTGGGTTGACTACCATGAGGATCAGAGATGATATTACCTTCATTTGCATTATTACCTAATTGTGAAGTACTAATTCTAGAGAGAACTTGTACCCTACTTTCCTTATCACTTTGTGTTAAAGAATTCTGTGTTACTAAGATGTCTTCACCAGTTACTTGATATGTTGTCTCATTGTGATGTGCTGCTGTTTTTATCATAGGGTCAGGGATAGCATCGATATCCAAAACTGTCCCAGTTGTAATGTCAGTGTGGGTGTAGAGTTTTTCTGTTGTGGGAAGTTCGTCATTTAGAATGACCAGTTCTTCATTTGGGCGAGTTATCTGTGACTGAAGATCACTGATTGAAATTGCACTAGAGTGAGTTGTATTTTCATCAAGGGACAGCTGTGTTGTGGTCGTCTTGTGATGTGGTGTATTTTGAACAGTTGATATTGGTAATGTTGTTTGATCTTTAGGACTAGCGTGAATTTTTAATCTTGTTCTGCGCCGTCCTGTAGTGGTAGGTTGCGATTTAACGTCATGTGAAGCACCAGTTTTTTCTAAGACTTGATCTGGCTTAGAATGATCATGTTGCAAAGAAAGTCTCTCTCCAGTTGAATGAATTGCTGGTGACTGAGTAATGCTTATAGTGGGAGCTTGAGTTGTGTTCTCATCAATAGATGATTGTAATCTGACCCTACTACGTGATGCAATATTAGATCTTGTGTTGGGTCTGGGTTGTGTGAATGTATTAACGTCTGCTGATGGCTCAGTGGTGTCCACTGAAATTGTACTTAGCGGAGAAACATTTGCTTTCAAAGTTGTATTGTTAGTGTTTGTAATGGATATCTTGCTAGATTTTTCTAAATTATTCAAAGTAAAATTATTGTCTTCTAAAGAAATTTCTTTATCTGTTGCTGAACTACTATCAAAGTTTAAGGGCAAATGAGATGTAGAATCATTTACATGTAACTGACTACCATGAGGATCAGAGATGATGTCATTAGCTTCATTTGCATTATTACCTAATTGTGAAGTACTAATTCTAGAGAGAACTTGTACCCTATTTTCCTGCCTTCCCACTGCACGTAGTGGTAAAGTTCCAGTTTTGATTGGCTCATTTTCATTTATTGTAGGGGTACCTGAAGAAAATTTGCCACCAAAATGCTGGCCGCTTGACAGGGAGTTAAGTCTTGAAGTATTGGGTTGTGTAGTTCTTCCTTGTGTATTAGACTCTCTAAGTGTGCTAGATGTAGGCAATTTTCTTTCAATATTAGCTCCAGTCTGATGATTAATTGCCTTGGGGACTACAGGTACTTCAGTTTTATTAGCATCAAGATTTAGATTAAAACGAGGTCTAAAATTATCTTTGGAAATAATATTAGATAATCCATCTTGATCTTGTATATTTTTTAACATGACATTAGTTGGATGCTTTGAATTAGCTTCAATAATTGTTTCAGTTCCTCTGAAAACTTTAGATTCATGGTTTTGATCAGGTACTAAGGGCATTTCATGATGAATCTCGGGAAAATCACTGAATAAAGGTATCGGTTTCAACTGAGGGAGTGGACGGACTTTATGCACATCACTGGTTATAGTTAGTCCAGAGTTTTTGTGGCCCAAGGCATTTACAGCAATATCCTCATTACCATATTCTGATGACACAGTTGGGGTCGTAGCACCAAGTAATGAAGGTGAAGGGAAGGATGAAACAAAGCCTGTATTATCAGAGACTACGTCATGCAAAAGATTTTCCTCAAAATCAACCGGAGAGGAGGGTGTAGTAGTTGTTACAGGATCTACGAGAATGGGCCCATATCTGAAAGTTGTCGAACTTACGGAGGACTCTGTGGTGGTTGTGGTTGTATCTTCAATAAATGCCTGAGCTTCCTCTGTTGTACTCGGGCGATTTCGTTGTAGTGTCACGTACCTAAAAGACAAAGTTGAAAGTTATAACAAGATTGCAAATTACTCCACTATTTTAATGAAACATATAAACTATTACAGGAACGGCTCATTTGAATACACCAAGAATATATTTTCAAGAAATATATATGCCTTTTTTATTACACAATTTAAATAGGAAATCAATTTGCTATATTTGCAAATATTTTCAATGGCATAAAACCTGTTCAAACAATTTGCAGCTTAAAGTATTTTTGTCTGATGTAAAATTCAACATCATTATTTTTTTTATACATGGCTGAGCTGGCCAATAGAAGTCTAGATATTTCAAAGAATTCATCATATGCTACCCTTGTAGACCGTAATATCTAAAACTAGAATAAGCAATCTATAAAGCATGAAGCCAACTCCCTTCTCCAAGCATAGCGGCTAGCTAGTGCACTGCTACACAACATTAATAAAGTGATACCTTGGAGTGGTTCGTCTATCATCTAAACCTTGAAGTGCAGATTCTCTAGATCTACTATCAGAAGAGAAAACTGAGGAAGGTGTTGTCGTCGGTCTAGCACGACTAATGGTGACATACTCGAGAGATGGTTCTGTCGAGGACAGTGGGAAAGCCGGTTCTCGAACGGGTGTGCTTGGCCGCTGTCTATCAATTGTGACGTAAACTCTTTCGCCTCCTTGGGTCTGCCTAGCTGATGCAGGGTCCTCTTCAATGGGAGCTTGGGTAACAGGACGTTGGCGTTGAATAGATGTGTACTCAGGCCGTGTGGCGCCTCTGGTTGGTTCTCGCTCTTGCTGTTGTCGTTGTTGAGAAGGTGCTGCTTCTGCAGGTGATTCTTGCACTGGAGTTCTGCTCCTGAG
Organism: Palaemon carinicauda; assembly: GCF_036898095.1. Taxonomy (NCBI): domain Eukaryota; kingdom Metazoa; phylum Arthropoda; class Malacostraca; order Decapoda; family Palaemonidae; genus Palaemon; species Palaemon carinicauda. The sequence continues at coordinate 120,695,496 of NC_090737.1, read as the reverse complement.
ATATGAAAAGATGAATTAGGTTTCTTGATTTTTATTCTGAAGAATTGTGATATTCGGAAAATTTTCTTTACAGTTCCTTGAAAACGAAATAAGAAATGGGTGTATTGCAAGTGAA